>NW_009220764.1:9816-12600 GCF_000690835.1 Fulmarus glacialis | reverse complement strand
GCAGGAATATTGTTCCAACTGTTGTTCAGGAACAACATGCTCTATGCACTATTTCCTTGTTTTCAATGCTATATATGAGGTTTTTACTTTTATTCTCTCTTCAGGCAGTATCTTCTCTAGCTTGCTATGCAGCTACTGTTCACTGTTTATCCACATCTCCAATTCTTGAGAAGGCTCACTGGTTTCTGTTGGTACAAACTATCTTTAATGAAAGTAATAGGTCACTATCTGTATTACTCCAAGCAAGGATTTCAGTTCTTTCCATGGCACTGCCACCTAATAGAGCCATTTCTTCACATTAGGCCCGACACTTACTTCTTCTAACGTAATTCCCTGGGTTCACTGAGTCCTTTTGAACTTGCAACCCCTGTATTTTTTAGTTATGATGTTAGGTTTCGCCAGGCTGCTCCAGGGTCCAAGAGCAGCACTTACAGTAACTGACTGCCACCAGGACGTCCAGTGCTTTACACGCTTCTGTATTTTCAAATCTCTCTTCTGCAAATGAAATCCAAACCAGACATATCCACCACTGCTACATGGAAGTGCCATCATCCGTCTTACTTGGTGAAACTGGTGACTTTATGCTGTCTTTATCCAAGCTGATGTGGACTGTACTTCTAGTATCCTAGATGTACTGCTGTGCCCATGCAGACCACAGTGTTTCCCACATTATTAGCATTAGTGATATGCTAATACCAGTAAAGCCTAGGGACTGCTGTCCCACCAGTGGTTTCTCCTTACTTCTCCCTGGCTTCTGCTGTGAACTGACCTGTTCAGATGGTTCGGTTCTTGTGTATTTTCTTGTGCCTGACATACCAGAGCTTTTGTTCTGATTTACACTTTATTAAAAATGCAAATACTGATGAGTACATGCTATTGGCAATACATTTATAGGTAGCTCAAATCTTGCAAATTCCTGATGTTTAAAAGCACTGGGTGTGCACAACAGACAATCTGATCTTCTTCTGTTTAGAAGGTTTTTACACAGTCTACCCACACTGGGATTTTCTTTTTCAACAAAGTTTCACACAGATTTCAGGGCTGACAACTGATGGCACTTCATTTGCCCAATCTGTAGAGTAGATGTCCTTATTGTCAGATTTGCAGAATAGTGCAAGCAATACTAATGTTGCCATAAGGAATAGACTTTTCCGATACTCCCTTAGTAATTCAGTTTACCAAGTGTCAATTCTATATTTTAAGGTTTTCCCTGTGAATGTGCAAACATTAACCTATTAAGCTAGTAACAGTACATGTATTTCGTTGCTGTTCTTTCCTGTATTCTGTCTTCTACCTCAAAACAACACACTTGTCACCTTTATTAAACCGTTCTCCTTGACATACGCTCCAACTGTATGCTCTGAATGTTACGGATGTATTCGCTTGCCTCTGCAGCACACCGTGAAAACTGTTTGTTTGAGGCTCACATTCTGCATGTCTTCTCCAGAGCTGCACCATGCTTTTGCAGTGCCTGATTATGCTCTTGGTACGTGCTTTTCTTCTGATGCTGTATCCAAGCAGGACTGAATGAAATTCTAAATTCACACATATAAAAATCCAAGTTTGAGAGGACTGAAAATATTTGCAGATTCATAAGGAATTTAGCAGCAGTTTTAGGTGGAAAAAAAATAATCAGGCTACAAACGTTAGAACATTAGCCAGCATCTGACTAGGCAATATTTTTAATGCCATCTTTCATTTCAAAACGCTGGATTATGTTATGTTACATAGTGATGTTAGACACATAGTGAATGTCGCAGTCAACTAGAAAAAGTCAGGGCTATTCCCTTCACTGAATTTAATTCCCACATACGAAGAGTTCCCCACCTGCCTTGCTGGCGCAGGACTCTTCACAGCTTTGCTCTAATGTCACGTTCTCTGTGGCACCCTTCGTCTGAAGATATCAATGCAAGCTACAGACACATGGTAATAACAGACCGTTCTCAACTTATGAGGTAAGAAATTATCATAATCTCCAATTTATTGATGAGAAAACTGAATTAGAAATTTATTGAACTGAGTTAGAAACTGATTAGAGATCACAGATATTGGACTTAACCCCCAAACGCCTGGCTCCCAGCCCCGTGCGTTACTCAGGTAACATATGCACACTTCTCCACAAAGGTCTCCAATTCAACTTTTGCACATGATGCCAATACAACCGCAGGTAGACTAGATGAAGGTATTACTCCCACGCCCCAGTACAATTCATCATATTACACCACTACCCTTATTTCAACAAAGTGGTGTCATTAAGCTAATCCTACAGAGCCTCACAGGAGCGTGTGACCAGAATGAAAGCAGCAGGGCACAGTTCACAAGCCACCAGAGAAGCACTTTACCACCACTTGCTTTCAGAAGTAAAAGCCTTGTTTTAAATAAAACAAAACAACTTTTACTTTGATAAATGCTGGCTGCTTCAAAAAGATACTCTGTTCTCAAATCTCCCCAGCTAAATGCCACCACAGCTGTAAGGGCCAACTATGTGTGTAGTCAGGCTGGGAATTATCCACACAAATAAAGAGCACAGCTTGAAACATTGACTTTTTCCTGATCAAAAGGGTCTGGGAGACAACTGGACAGTTTGGATCAGGCAAAGGATAGGGCTTTTATTATGTTCAAAGAGCACCCCAGTGAATAGAGCAGCCAATGTGGCCCTGGCGGCAGGGATAGGTTCTAACACTCTCCTCATCCCACACAAGTTACTTAAAAGCTTGGCTTTGGGTCTGGTTAGGGTTTGGTGTTTTTCCATTTTTCTTTTTGTTGAAGAACTTCTGTAGGGAA
>NW_009220764.1:0-9806 GCF_000690835.1 Fulmarus glacialis | reverse complement strand
AGGGAAAACCTGAAATACAATCAATCCTTTCATTAGCTTTTTAATAGCATTCCCTGTCTAAGCTGCCTCCCCCACATACCAAATAATAAACTGCAAATATTATCGAAGAAACCTTGTCACATGAAAAACATCTTCATTATACCTGTACTAAGGAAATATGTGCTTTAATTTTATTAAAGGACAATTTTTACTTTTCTATGTGTTTTCATATTAATTTTCTTCATATATTTCAGCCTGAAGTGAAAAAAGAATACAAAAAAATCCCTTTCCATCCTCTTTTTACCTAGTTTCATTCACTAGTTATTTTCAACTACATATGCTGAAATGAAAGATTTAACATGAAAAAATTATTCATGAAAAAATTTAAAATCATTAAATATTCACACTATTTCACTTTGTAAAGCTGTTCTTTTTAACAAAACCTGAAGGATTTAAGGATTTAAGCCACATAAGGGAGAATGTTCTTCAGAAAGATCTGTTTCTCCTTTAATAGCCATATATGCCAGTCTAAACAGAAAACAATCTGACATGGAGCTATGTGACAGCTAAGCAGTGTATTGCAAATAAATATATTCCACCAACATTATGAATTTTGCAGTTTATTTTCATTCTAAACAGAAGTACTGCGGCAATAACAGCAATGGCTTTGGTCTCGATTTCTTACATAGCAATCCAGAAGGACATAGAGTTCCACCTTGTTCTCCAATTGCTGTCTTTCTTGTCATCTTATAACCATATATAGTATAATATATATTTACTAATGTCATAATAATATGATGAGGCAGAAACCTGTTATTTAGAACTAAAAAAGAATCAGAGATCTTCTTTAGTCCTCCTACCTTAAACCAGTTTGATTTTCAGAGTTATGGTGTTTTGTTTGTAATCAATTTGCAGAAGAAAACTTTAAAACCAAAATACAGGAGCATCACTTGTACAACAGATGAAACAATAAGGTAGTATAAAGTTATATTGAAACTGTATCACCTTCTTGGGTGATACATTTTGGTTTTTAAATATCAGGCAGAAATCACAAAGATATTATTTTCCTTAATGATCTCATAGGATTGCCTGTAAGAACTGTTATGAAATTAATATTTTGTAATTGTTTCACCTGAATATAAAGCTATAAAACATTATTGTCACTGCAAGCTTACCTGCTTTGCCTGCAAATGTAAATGAGTGTCTGGGTGTATAAAAAAAATCTCCAACCTGTTGCCAATATTGGAAACCTACAGAGCAATAACAGCTATTGGCTATACTAGAGATTTTTTGAATAATACCTGTGATACTATGACTAAAAGCTGATAGGGATCTAATTTCATTGAAGCGAACAGCAAGACTCCCCTTTGACCTGGGCGGCAGTTGTATCGATTCCTCTGTTGCATTATCTGGAGTTTCTTAACAGTGGTAGGATTCTGAATTTTGTTAAAATACATGGCTTTAAACTACTAACTTCCAGTAAAGCATTAATTCAAATATTCATGATTCATAATCACTCACTAAAAAAAAAAAATGTCCTGTGAATCACATTCTATGAACATATTTGTGCATTTATATTTTTTAATTTTAAAAGGTTTATTTGCCCTCATTGTAAAGCTTATTCCCCAAGACACCAGCTGGAAAGGGGTAGAGTAGTATATGAAATAACACTGAACTCTACTCCTTTATCTGAGGTGATCAAAAAGTAGTTACTGTGCCTGTGGTTCAAGGAAGAGTGTTTCAATGTCTCTGAAATTTCTCACTGACATGTTGTTTGAAGGATGTTTCTGAAATGGATCCTCCTCATTTCTTTGATGGGATAGGCCTGAGTAAAAAACACTCTGATGAAATTTATGTTCATATTTTGAAGGCCCAGATCCGTATTCTAAGGAGTTTGAAGCCATGTCTTTTTTTTCAGAAACAACTCTTTCCTTTTCTTGCTCTTCCATCAAATACCATTGTAGCCTATATATTCAGAGTCTAAGAGATGAGGGAGGAAGAGGGAACTTTTTGTTTTAAACATCACTATGCAATACTTGTAGATTAAATCATGGAAAAAACATTCCAGAAGAAGATTACAATCTGATGCAGATGGGAAAAGCAGCACAGCCAGGCAGGGTGAGGAATGTTATCAGACACGCCTATTTGTATCTCATAGTCCAGAGTACAAGAATAGCAACATGTTTCCCTTAAACACACAGAAATCAGAATTCCTTCTGAGATACGATAATACTGGAAGACTCCACCGAACAAGGAGAAGCTGGTTTTGAGCAAATCAGGGCCAGATTTTCCAAGCAGAGTGTCCAGCCCTGAATGTCCAAGAGGTTAAACACAAAACCTTTTGGAAGAGATACGAGAAGAGAGACGTAAGGACTTGTGCAGGTAGGGGACTGGACTAAAACATAGTGCTTAGGTGGAATTTGGTAACAGAGTGGATACAAGGGTAATGAATACAGACATATGATATGAAGGCAACAATTAAGAGGAGGTATGGAATTTGGGGAAAATGGGAGGAACACAAAGTGCTTGGGTTTGGGCAAAATTGAATTTCATGGAGTCATAGGGTATCCCGTGTGATTTACTAAGAGGCTGCTGAAGGCACTCCAATCTGAAAATGTCTCTCCCAATTTGTTATGAAATAACAGCTGGCAGTAAAAAATGAACAGTGCTCACATGTTTCTAATTAAAGGTATGGATGACACTCTTTAGTTATACATATTCTACTCAATATAAAGCTTCAACAGACACCAACCTGTAATACACAAGTACTGAAAAAGGATGTACGCACTGAGAAACTCTACAGGCAAGCATAACCTCTAAATGCCACGTGTAGCAGAAGACATTGTTTTAAAACTGAGTGTGTCACCCTGACGGTATGATGGGTTTACGTGTTCAAAATATTGAAATACTGCAATATTTCTTTCCCTCACATGTTTACTTCAACACTTTCGCACCAATATGGGCTAATCAGCCACAGATCTTCAGCTGGCACATATTGGTATAAATTAATTGACCTCAAGCCAGTGCCTGAAGACTGTTTTTCAGCTGTGTACAATCTCCTACCCTACTTACCACTTGCTGAAGAGCAGGGAGAAAGCATCACCTTCTCATATAGCCACAGTTTCTGTTTCTCCTCTAATTAAGTCCTTATGGGCATTTTAATATGATTACTACACAAAGCACTTTTGATGGTGTTACACACGCAATATTCCCTATGACATTGGCAAATGTCTCCCTCTGTTGCCCTCTTAATGATAGGAAAGCATAAGAATTAAGCATAGTGCACTATCTTGGCTATAAATTAAATCCAAACTAGCAGTAGGTGGGACTGGAAGCCAGAAATACCTAATTCCTTGTTCCCATCCACACAGCAGAACACATTGTCACCTCAGGGAAAAGAAAATTTCTGTCTAAATGCATTAAGTAAAGGCTGAATCTAGTCCATTGCATCAGTGAAAACATTTAGGGAAAAACAGTACTGATTTGCCATACTAAGCAATATCTTTGTGCAAAATTCACAACTGCTAGCATTTCCCTTAGCTTTCAGTACCCAGTTTCTATGAGCGTTCTTCTTTTTTCCAAATAAATATTGATAGTTCATGGCCAATTGTTTGGATCACAGCAGCACATTTTAGCTGCAGGATTTAGGCTGGAGTCTGTTTCGGGGGTGTGCATGCCTAGAACTAATAACAGACGTTGGCCCTGGGAATAAACACACTTCTGAGCATACAAAACCTGCTAGATTTTGTTTGACTCTGAGTGTATTAAATAAAATTGTGAGTTCATACCAAACCTACCTTCTCTGCCCACAAGCTAAAAGACAACTGAAATAGTTTTAATAGCGTTGGGAGCATGACGTGGCCTGCTGAGTGCGTGTAAGCTGAGAAGGCAGGTTCTGTTGCAGGCTGAACAACCTGAAGACAGCTACCTCTCACCATCAGAGCACTCAGCTGCAAGGCCTGAAGAGGAGGGAGCTTAGACAGCTTCTCATTATGGTCTTGAGATCAGCTCTGAGTCTGGGGGAAAAGTCGCTACTCTTCACAACTTTTATTTCTCTCACACTGTTTTTATTTTTCAGAATAAAGGGATGCAATTCATTACTATAAGAAACAGTGCCATTTCAAAGCTAAGGAAAAGGACAGACCCCTTTTGAAACATGCTCTGCACATTTCTTCACTGGCCAACTGACACTATCTAAGAAGTGTAGACCTGCTAGCTAAGGCCTAAGGGAGAAGAGCAGAGTCCTTGAAGGCCTGCAGAGCAGTGGAAACCTGGGAGGGAGGGACTGCTCTGCTGACCCCTGCTAAAGAGCACAGCAGATGAATGAAAGGCATCAGTGGATAGACTGAAACCTGCTCAGTCCATATTCACTGCTTTTAGCAAGTCAGTGGGCTTTTTACTTAAAAAAAAAAATCAAACCAAAACCACACAAATATAGCATAAGATGAAGGAATTTACATAGTTACAATAATGTGTAAAATTCAAGGTAGACTAATCATCTTAAATTTGCCTGAGGCAAATGGTCACCACAAATTAGGGCAACACATTACAGCATGGGGATACAGAAGTCAGACCAAAGAGATGGGACAGGAGAGTTTCTATTTTCTAGGAGGTTTTTGTAGCCTTTTTGGTGGAGAAAATCTCAACAGCAAGCCGCAGTGCAGGTGAGGCAGGAGTGGTTGGCCGGAGTGGGCTGTGGGCAGCTCATGCAATGGGGTTCACACAGGCGTGGATGAGGCCTTGCTACCCAGGCTAGCAGGCAACAGGGCTCTGGGGTCCCACAGTCACTATCTGTGTGTAAGGAGATGAGAAATATCTGCTCGAGAAGTCATCGGATATGAGGACTTCAGATGACTACTGGTACATTCTGGGAAGGGAGTGTTTGGTTACTCTCTAGTGTCCTGTTACCTTGCTGCTGTCCTTTCCTCCCGTTAATCAAGTATGTTTCATGAATTATTTGACTCATTATTTATGAGCGAAGAAGTACAGTTCATTGGGCAAAGTTTAATATTTGTGGCTTTCATGTGAGGAGCCAAACCGGTGTTCATTAGTGACCCCTAGAACCTGAACACAGCCCTTGCAGCTACCAGTGCCAAATCCACCTGCTCCCAACACTTCCCATCAGTCCCAGCAATATGAGTACTCAAAAAAGAGGCAGCTGTATTATCAACACCCAAGAGCAAACTTCTTTGTCAGAAGACAACCTCTGTGAATGTCAAAGAGGTGGTATGGGTTTCCTTGGCTCTCAGCTTTGCTTGTATCAGTATTTGTTACACTAGCATGCTGAGTACTTGACATTGGCATGTTTATCCTCTTACACAACTGTTCAACATCTATGAGCATTTTCTGGTCACGTATCCATTGTACAGCTATAAAAACTCCTTGTTAATCTCAGTCATCATTTGAAAACATTAACTAAAAATAAATCTAGAATACAATCTCAATGAATTCAAATCCCATGTATAGCAAAACCAATTATTTTACAGCATCTGGCATTTATGTTTCTCTTTCAGGTGATATTACAGTATATTAACAGTTTATACATTCACTATGGTGAACAAATTTTTCTTAGTATCCTCAATAGTAAAACAAGAATTTCTAATTAGATGACCTCAGCCACCTACAGATCTCATACACTAAGTATAAAGCAATTCAGAGTGATCCCACAGAGGCTGAGTAGGATTTTAATTACACATTTGGTATATTTGTCTGGATTCCTTTCTTGTGTAAATCCAATGAATTCAGGGACATGCTTCTATATGATGACATGTTTCTATTTAGCATGCTGTAAAATTCCTCCAGCACTTCTGCTCTGGAGAATCTTAAAAATCAGGAAAGGCTGTGATATTTGATGAATAGATAAACACCTTTAAAATGTACATCATGGTGAGTATTGCCTCTTAACAACTATATTTTTATGACAGAAGATATATTCAGTAAATTCAGTAAATATTCATTCTTACCACAAGACTGCTGTCCAGAGAAAGTCTTTTCCCAAATTCCCTTTTCTGTAGCTGTCTCTTTCTCTCCATAGCTGAGGTTATTTGTTTTCCTTTTGATCTGAAATGTCAGACTGTTTCCAGAATCACTGCAAAAAAAAAAAATTAAATGCACATTTCAATATCCTACTTAACAGTTTCTGTCTTTCATCATTAACTTTGTAATAACCCAGCAGCTAATGACTTTGTGTCTATAGTAGGCTGTGTTCCAGGAACAAATTTTCTGTGCCAAAAAAGCTAAATGCTCCAGACAGAAATATTACTAATATGTTTGGGTCACTTCTTAAAGAAAAAAAAAGAAAAAAATCTACTACTACTGTCTTTATCAATGCACTCCATGTTTTCATAGTTCTTTTGAACTGGGCTGGGAGCTGGATTTGCAGAGCCAATGAACTACCTGGGGCCAGGGAGGGGGAGGCAGGGAGGAAAACAGTTCGTTTCACATTAATTGCACTCCTCAGTAAGCCCTGCTTGTTGGCACATCTGTGCTGCTACTATGATGTACAAATTTTGGACCTAATCCTGAAGACTTCTAAAAGCTTTCAACTCCCATTATCCTTAATGAGAGACGAATGCCCTCAGCACTTTCCATAGATTCTTAAGGTCAAAGATTCTGCTGTGATAATCAGACAGTCTCACTGCCTGTACAGAATGGCCAGGGAACTTCACCCCATAAAGCTATCACAGAGGGAATTAGTCTTTCCAGTTTTCCAGGGCTGGATTTGGTTATTCCTGGCTGATGGTTTCTAATAAAACCAAGCCACAGCTTACAAGTAACAACTACCAGCTCTCTTTTTTCCTAAATGTTCCTGATGATATATGTATTTGAAAGTTTTAGCTTGTATTTTAAGGTAATATTTATTGTGTGTGATTCAGGAACATGGGCAAAGCTAATGAATTTATTCAGGATTTACAGAAAGTAGTAGAATAATAACAGAAATCAGAATCTAGCCTAAATTAAGGCAGGCAGATACACTCATAAATACAGAACCAAATACAGGAATTTTCTCCTGTATCTCATATTGCCCGCATTTACTGTATCACAGGGCAACATCCTATATCTCTTCATCTGGGCTAACTCCCATTAAGGACAAAGAGCCTTCACTACAAGAATTTGTCCACATTTTTTAGTCAAGATTTGTTGTGGAAGCCTATTTAAAAACATAATTCTAGTAAGGCTGAGATATTCATACAGCATCACTTAATGCTAAACCTAGAGAAATTCATTGCATTTGACTGAAAAACAAGACTAAGCAAAAGACAAATCTGCCTGTTTCTGATCCTTTTTACATATTGTGAACAGCAGCTTCAGTCACAAACAGCCAGGTTGATGCATGAATACCACTGGGCTTGGCTGCAGGGTAACGCAGCTGGCATTCCCAAAAGAAGCCTTGCATGTGACCTCCAGATGTATTTGTATGCCTACGGATAGACTTGACTTCTCATGCACCTGTGAACGAGCCCATCTGTCGCTGTGGCGATATCAAGCAGATAAAACCACCTCAACTCTTTCCTCAAGTTGTCCCCGAAATGCTCTGCCATGAGGGCACAGAGGAGCCTGAATATGGGCCAAGCACAGGCCACCTGCAAGGAGAGCAGGATGCCCCAGGCTAAGCCTCCTAAGCGAGCTGGAATTCAGAGGGCTCCCAGAGGCACGCAGCCTGGGATCAGCAGGTACAATGTGGACATCACAACTGGGACTGCTCTTGTAAAACACTTCCCACAGGGAAACTGTAATTGCTCCAGCTACCAAGCCATCCAGTGGTAAATTCAGCCTTCTATTAAACAGCATCTGGTGGCTCCTACGCTTGCTTTGTACATCTGGTTTACACTTAAGCAAGACCAGAATTCAGGCCATTTTCTCCAAAATGGATAAAAATTAGCTTTTATACACATTCATCTGAAGAACGCGTGCAATGAGAACATGTACACACAATGGTAGGAAAATCTTAGTTATTGCACTGTGATCATTCCTTCCTTGTGGTTTTTTTCCAGGTTTACCTGTAAGCCTTTGCTTCCTTTCTGTAGTACAATTTCTAAAGTTACACACACTATTTAATTCAGCTAATAAGGAATCTCAGTGGTGTGCTATCACGTAATTACCATTGCTTCCTGATTAGCTATCATGTCTCAAAAGAAATACCACAATAGACTTGAACAAACACAGAGGCAATGTATTACACTGTTCTTGTGATTATGCCAGAAATTAGCAAAAGAAAGACCTTGTGTAATCTTTATATCACTCTTCTGTGCATTCATCATGCCTGGAGAGCACGACTTCCACAGAGGGAATCTTTGTTGATCAGTGAGCACAGAACCACTTAGGAGTGAGCTAGTGATAGCTACAGTGGGAGCCAATTATCCCCGTAGAAGGTCAAGTTTTTAATATGAATAAGTGCCTAAAGTCTCTGTCTGCAGGTATTTGGCGGAACCACCCCAAATCCTAGTTTAGAAGTAAAAGGAGAAAGGATTATTATTAATTATTCCTATAGCTTATATGCTATGCTGCCTTGGGCACTTGAAGGAGTGGATTTACTGTAGCACCACCTTGCACAGCACGTGGACCTACTCATGTAATGGTGAAGCAGCCTGAGACCTGCAGACTCCACTCCTTCCCCCACACACACCATGGAAGCTCAAATCTCTGGGCATGTTACCATTAGCAGGCTGTCACAGATCTCTCCTGAAGAGTTAACAACCTAAGGCTGAACCCACTTAAAGTTTTGAATCAAAGGTAATTATCAGACAAGATAATACAATAAATCGTACCAACACATGCTAGTGCCTCAAAGTACCCAACTCAGGAGGCCTTTAAAGAAAACTAATCAGAGTGAAGTACTTAACAAAACCAGAACAAGTTTCCATCTTGGAATGGTCATTTTCGTGCATCATACTCTTTGTCACAGATTAAAAATGACTCTCCCAGATAAATCTCTCTTCCTCTGAGACCAACCAAAAGACTAACAACAATTCAAAATGGAGGTAACACATCCCCCGGGAAGCTCAGCAGAGAAGAATGGTCATCCAAATGGAACAGTCTTGAAATGCAAAAGCACTGAGAATCAGAAATACTATTTTTGTGTTACGAAGAGAACAGACTGTAGAAATTTATCCACCTTCCCTGAGCAATTTGTTTGTCGATATCTATACAGCAGAGACCCCAGTGATCAGCATTCAGACCTTGACTGTCCCATTTAGCTCGGCTGAACTGTGAACTATTGCAAAGTCACTTCTGAATTATGGTGTCTTTGCTGATACTGCACTCATGTATGTACATTGCCAAATCTTTGGGGGCACATCTTACAGTCCTTTGTGCTGCAGGAAATTTTTCCACTGTAGGACTCTTCTCTAAGGCACTATAGACTTCATCTGTGCTGAGCATATTGGGGAAGGCACTGAAGTTAGAGGCACTCAGCAATTAAGCCCGTATCCTCAAGAAGTGTACAGGGATCAGTCTAAGAGAATGCAGGTCCCAGATGTTTGCCTACTGTCTTCTCAGTTTTGCATTGAGCTCAGGGAAGAAGATTTTGTACGGACACAGAAAAAACTCTCGGGGGAAGACCTAAGTGGGATCTTGCTTCAATACGGTATACCCTCACTGTTCATAAAGCCAGCAAGCCAGAGGCATCAGCTTGATTATATATCCTAAAGTGTAGCATTTTTAGTACTCAGTACAAGAATTATTCATTACTTCAGGACATGGCTCTAGAACTATGCCCTGGAGAAATGGTGTGATTAACATAGAAAAGCACTCTCTAAAATCTATGCAAGAAATTTCTTGGATTATACTACTGTTGCAGTTTAACCCAGCGGGCAGCTAAACACCAC
>NW_009220763.1:0-36700 GCF_000690835.1 Fulmarus glacialis | reverse complement strand
GCCTGTCCAGGTTCCTCTGCAGAGCCTTTATGAACTGGAAGGAAAATTTTCCAGAAGCCTGCATTTGGCCATATTCCCTATTCTTTTGTGAACAGTCTTCCTGAACCAAGCAACAATATTACCATCAAAAAAGATCTCAATCTTTTCATATAATACCTGGCAAGTTTATGTGAAAACAATTTACA
Organism: Fulmarus glacialis; assembly: GCF_000690835.1. Classification (NCBI taxonomy): domain Eukaryota; kingdom Metazoa; phylum Chordata; class Aves; order Procellariiformes; family Procellariidae; genus Fulmarus; species Fulmarus glacialis. The sequence continues at coordinate 36,515 of NW_009220763.1, read as the reverse complement.
TGGCAGCAAATTTTTGTGTTTTTTAAAAGAATGTCCAGACACCAAGCTGAAAAAACTATTCATGTCTTCAAGAAAGCCAACAAGAATATATGAAAATTTACCATGTTCTTCAGATGGGTAAGTAATATTTACTCTTCCACTGCCTGCGACTGGCAGTATTAGTACATTAATCTACTCTTGGATTTACTTCTGTTTATACGCCAATTTTGAAATACTGCTCCAGTGTCTTGATTCCTAAACAAACACCCTCAAAAACTAATCCAGTGAGATGACATTAGTCTCTTCTCATTGACCAAATGCTTTGTAATAAGCTGATTGGCAGAGATGACTTAATTCAGACACACTGAGTAACTGAATAATTAAATCAAATAGAAGAGCTAATAAAGAGTGCATAGACACTGCACAGACAACGTTATTTAGGGAATGGAGAAAGTCAATGGAAAGAAAATAGTAGTAAAGCTTAAGCATGTTTTGACTCAATATTCTGATTTGTTAAAAATTTTCCCATCATTTTATGCTCTAATAAATTTCCATTGACTAACATGACCTAAAGCTACAGAGAAAGCTACTCAAGCGCAGAGTTTGCTAGAATGTATCTCCACCAACTTGCTGCAACTAAACATCAGTTAAAATAATTGAGAAAATGGAAATGTACCCTAGTAAAATTCTTTGAGACTAGTCTTTGAGTCTGGTAACAACTAAACTACTTTGGACACTACGCTGTTTCAAAATAAATTAATTCTATATAAAAATTCTAATAATAAGTGAATTTTACAATGTGGTAAAAACTAGAGTGACACTCTGGGAAAGTCATCGAGAAATGCAGCGCTGTATATAGAAAATGTACTTTGTTTGCCACATTCAACTGTCATGTAAACTGCAGTTTATCAGGAGGTAAAACTATACCATACGTTCACTGCAAACAAAAGAGGATCAAGATAAACCAAAAATAATCTGGCACCACATATTAATACATAACCCAATGCAAGCAAAAACCAAAAGTTAATGTTAAACATAATTAGCCTGACATCCTATTGTCTTCTCTTCCTTTTAACCAAGGAGACACTCTTTTAACGTCAATGAAATTATTTGAATGATCAAGGGAAGCACAGTTCCTGACGTCAGATAAGAAAAATTCTCTTAATTATGGTCAGCTGTTCTCAGACGTTTAATTTTGTATATTTACTAGTCATAATGAGACACACAAAGATCAAGACAACAAACTCTGCCCGCGTAGTACAATCTAAAAGTTAATACAGTTGTATGCCACTTGTGGAAAACTGGTTTTTGACAGCCAGCAGAAGTAAGAATCAATTAGTGAAACTTCTGGTAGCACACAGAAAAAAATACCTTACCCCTAAGACCACCCATTTGTTTTATTACCTACTGCTTCAATGCACAATGATAATATAGCTAAAAGGCTGCACTTCGATTTTCACTAAGGCCAGCCAGATCAGAAATAGCAATGACAGGAGTTTGCTATGAGTTAAAGGCTATCAATGCAACAGCTTAAAAGGATATTCCGCATGGTAGTTGTACTCTTCAAATCATGGAGATTCAGGCCACTGCCAAGTAAGTGAATGAAACAGAAAAGGAAATGTAAGTTCAGAAATACATAGCTCCAACTTTTTCTTTTTGCAATTGCGAAGCAGCAGTAAAAAATTTGCAAATACTAACCAAAGACGACGAAGTATATTAGCCTGTCTTAAAGACAGGCTGTCAAGTCCAATTCAACTGTTAGGAAGCAACATTTACTATTAGGTAAAATAATTCTTCAGAACATAAAGACAGTGGCTTTTTTGGTCTCTGCATTTGTAAATATAAATTTAAGATAAATCTGTGTTCATTTCACGACCAATGGCGTGAAGATTAGTGTTTAATGTTCGCTCCAAGAGAAACAATAAAGGATATGAGGAAAAAAACCCCATAATATGCTGCAGAAGACTCAAAATCTACATTCCTGGGCAACTGGTGCTAGAGTTTTATTTTTACGTATATATGCATATGTGTACGTATATGTGCGTATTTAATAAATACAAATAAAAATTATGTATTATATGAACACGCACACACATACACTCTACAGATCTCAAAATAAGCAGCACGGGGACATAATTAAGGGGTCCCCAGGGCTCATAAAGAAAGTGCAACGACCTTGTTAGTGTTTGGCCTTTCTTTCGCACCCAGTCTCATTGTAAAACAGTCAACCATGAAAGTACTTTAAAAAGCTGGTTTTCTTTTTATATTTACAGCACGATTTTATAATGTACCTTTCATGTTTAGAGAAGCTGGTACTTCTGTATATCTTCCTGGCAAACTCAACATGAACCACAAACTTTCTAATTTACAACTTTCAGAAATCTGAATGCTTTTGAATACCAGGATTTTCAACTTTGCAATTTAATGACAACCCTGCCTTTGGCCTTTCCTGACCTGTTGTGAAGTAAATCAGGCACACTAATGTGGGCTAACAAGTCTTTTTCACACTGTTCGATCACCCTGCATCTTTTTTCTCCACAGACACCGCCTCTCTCCCACTCTCTGTCTAGCCATCCTCCCTCAAAGCAAACAAAATGGTCACTGTAACCCTGCATTACTGCTCATTAGATCACAGGTTAGTCAAGTGGAACTGCCCGAGGTTCCCAAAGGAGAGCTATACTTCAAAAATCTGTCCATGTCAAATGAAGAAAAAAACCCTGAGCGTGGGGTCACCCAGATCAATGATCAAAAGAGACTGAGAATAGTGGAGGGAAAAAAGAAAAAAAAAAGCCCTTTTTTGTTAAAAAACAGCCTTCTGTATAATAAATCAGAATACAAAGATAGTAAGCTTTTTCTCCCCCTTAACAACAATCCATTTTGGCTTTAAAATGGAATACCTTGTTTTTCAGAAGATTTTCTAAGAGTAATACTATTTTTTAAGAGCTAAGAGTGAGATTTCAATAATCCTCAAAATCATCTTAAGAAAACTAGCAAGAGAAATAGTAATAGAAAATACTGGGGATTTTCTCTCCATCATAGAAATATTTAATTATTCAAAAATGTAGTTAAAATCAATTTTCATTCAATTATTACTTTAACTGAAACAAATGATGCATTCTGAACTTTATGAGAAACGACACAGGTAGTTTGTCCACAGAAAAAGTAGTCAACCTAAATTACATAGTTTGAACTCTTCTGCTACATGACAGATATGCAGGCATGTGCAATACTTGAAGAACGTGCAGTACTATTTCTGTAGCATCTGTTCATCTTTTAAGGACATACAGCAATTTATTAAAGGCAACTAAGAAAACCACAGAAAAGTCCAAAATTGAAAAAAAAATTTAAAATAAAATAACAACTTTATCTGTAAGTAATGAATCTTGATACACAGAACAGACCAATTACTCAATGAAGAGTACTGGCTGTTTAACGAAGTTCTGCGCACACATGTGCTTTTGAAAGCAACATTGGATAGTCTCAACTTACCCAGAATTAATGAAGTATGACAAGATTAACCTACATAATGCATTTTTTAAATCACATAGATAACTCTGCTTATTCAAAATGGGTATTATGTATTTTTAAAACAACAAACATACATTTTGCCACCAATGAAGACACTGCTGCAGCTAATGTTTTCTGCAATATTGGTGACAGAGCATCTTTTCATTTACAACTCTGAAGAGCTTTATTTTTCTGCCCTAGAGAGTAACTCAAATTTAACCCTCTTACTCCCTTTATCCTCAGCCACGAGTAAAGGCATAGGAAGAGGAACAAAGGTATCTAAATTGAAATATTTAGTAGTAGATTTGTAGTTAATAGATGGTCTGTTGCAAAGGTATTACTGCAATAGAACAAAGCTATAAGAAATCAAAGGAAAGAAATCCTTAAAATACTCAAATGTTTCATACAATTTCAGTAAATAATTTCTTCGCATTTATTACCACAGTAACATAAAAAACAAAATGAGAATGCAAATGGTGTGATAATACATTATGAAAAAATACTGGAAAAAGTTTACAGAACAAACCTGTATTGACAGAGAAACAGATGGGACAACTTAATTTTAAATAAATAATGCAATTGTGACAAATATATAGCAATCGTCCTCCTTTATACATGTGTGGATGAGATGAACAGCCTTTTAAGAAAAGCTCATTCACTACTGCAGGTTGCAGTTTTTGTTGTTTTTTTTAACAGTTTGCTAGATGCCTCGCAGTGCATATTAATACTTGAACAAGCAACTTCAGCATGCATTAACTTTAAAAAGGCCTACACACATGTATCGAGTCTTTAGTTTTAAGACAGTATTTCTGACCCTTGCAACTCTGCATTTGAGCACTTTCTGCTCTGAACAACCGAAGATAACAGAGAAGATCAGAAAAGAAAAGATATAGAGAAATTTTGTGTACGCATCGCCATGGATTATTTGATGCACTGTTAATACTCTATTCTTGTAAACAGTAGAAAAAAAAAAATAAAAGAATGACCTGTGTAAATCTGAATAATACATTAACACATTTTCAAGAAAAAAAAAAAATTCCTCAAGTTTTGTCTTTTTTTTTCTTAAATACATTTCCTAGTTTATCTGTAATGATCCTTCACCAATAATTCTTTTCCAGACTAATTCAAAATTTCGGGCTGTTCAGATTCCAGCAGAACAAGTTACTGTTTCATGTCAGACAGCTGTAATAGGTTTTTAAACATTTATACTATTTTCAGAAAACATTTACGCTTATAAAGATTCCAGCATGACTAATGATATGCTGCAGTATCAACAAATCATCATTAGAATAATGTCGTTATATTCAAAACTCTGCTTCTAGTCTTACGAAGACGATTGTTCCCAGATGCTAGAGAGCGGGTAATTCATGTTTCTTCAGGGGTATGTCTGCATCTGTTGCTGAATCACTGCAAAAAGGGGATGGGGGAATGGTTTCCTCTTTTTGAACGAAATGTCATTATGCACCGGACAGAAGAGATTTCTGAAGAAACAATGGACATTGTTCTCAGCATACATCCCTACAGAAGAAGGCCTCCAATGGACTGCTTTAACCAAAAACTCAGCAGTACTCCATCCTCATCCTCCCTGAACTGTGGGACCCTTCACTGCTTTTGAACTTGCTGAACTCCCTTCCATTCTTCATTTCTGTTTCAACCCCAGATTGGTCTCTACTCATCTCTTCTGCTTTACTGCCAGTAAAGTCTTGGGAAGTGGCAGGGGAAGAGGTGCATGAGATCTGTCACCAGTCCCCTTCCATTCCTCCTATTACTCCTTATCTCTGGATCATCCCATTTTCGAAAACTACAAGCTCATAACCTGGGAACAATCTTTGATTTTTGGCTGCCTTCACACCCACACAGCACTTGAAATTCTTCCAGAAGCATAATGGCTTGAAGGAATCCCGGGGGGAAAAAAAACAGTTCAGAACTGAGAATGGACAGCAAAGGATTTAATCTCACCTTATAATATTAGGTCTTTCCTTCTTGGTCTTTGACAACTGTAGCATTGTCCCAGTAACATGCATCCAGAACACTGATGCAAAGATGATCCTTTCCCTATCCTGTCACTTGGAAACGTGTCAACGTTCCACGAAGTCTCACGTATGCCACCACATCCACGTCCAGAGTTGCACGGTTTGTTCCCTCTCACAGGAATTTTATGCTCACCCATCTAAAGCAGTTTCAGCCTCTGATGGGCCAATGATGCACAGATTTTCAGTTTTGCTTTCCCTCATGCTACAGCTCATATTCAAGAGAAATTCCCCTCAAGCATCTTCAGAAATGCTGAGTTTGAAGAGGCACCAAAAGCATCCCATACCCAAGCTGAACTCGGAGCACCTTCTATTTGATGCAGGTTTCAAGAAACCCTGCACACACATCTTCCCAGCAAGCTCTTCGAGATGTTGGGAATTACAGATAATATTAATCTATGTTACTTCACAGTGCAGGTAGTGCTGATGCAGCTGAAAATTTTCTACTTTTAAGGCACATAATTAAATTCCAGCTTTAAATACCTACATGGATATGAAATGGATAGATTTTCTCCTGTTCAGTTATTCTTGAATGTCCCTGGCATGACCAATAAAGATGCTCATCGTGATCTCCCAGGCAGTGTATTTATTTCCCGCAGAATGGACTGAGACCAGAAATACATTTCATATACTGTATGCCTACAATAACATAATGAAGATTATGTGATCATAATCAACTTGAAAAGAAATTTTTTTAAAATTTACTTCTGTTATATTGAGTACCAAATACAAATGATACAGAAAAAAGTTCAACTATGCAAAATGATCAGAGAGCCTCTTGCTTGGTAAATAGAAGGTTCACAATATAGTTAACTTCCCTTCAATCAGCAAACTTATTTTAGCACTAAAGACATGCTGATACTTTCTCTTGAAAAAAAAAAAATAGAGAAGGATATCTCCTCATCTTTTAAAGAGCAGCAGCTTGTATTCTTGCACTCAAGAATTCATTCTAATAAATATAAGAAGGATGTCTGAAAGGAAAACACATCCTAAATCACTTATACAACAGCAGAGTTTTCACAAACTTGATCCAATGCATTACTAAATACTTTTCCATTTTTAAAAATCTGATCCCGAGACCTTTTTTATAAAAATTGTAGAATTGTATTTGGAAAGTAGTTATACAGCTAGTATTTCGTTCCATTTGAAATAGTTATTTATTCTAAAAGAAATACATCTTCTCTTGCTCATGCAAAATGTCTCAAACAGTAATTAAATTTTTAAGCAGTCAGGAATTCCTCTGAACAGGATTATCACAGACATAGAGGCCCAAAAGGATCATAATGATCATGTAGTCAGATCTGTATCCAACAGCCCTCAGGATTTCATTTCATTCTCTACTAAAGCCCAGCAACTTTTGACCAAGCAAAAAAGGTTTCGGAAAGAACTCTAAAAAGCTGCACTCTTCTCAGCTCCAGCAGTCTTTAATGAATACTACATAGAGCACTCGTAAGTATACAATTATTCACGAAAAACGTTTACTAAAAGATGAATACAGATTTTTGTATCTGAAAGGATTTTAAAGTTTCTCTAATCACTTCACTTGTTATTTATACAGTCTATGCTGTACCTTCACAATCACTCTGTTTAGTTCTGCAAGCGCAACCAACTCCTTCTCTTTGAATGGCATTTTCTTTTTTCTTCCTTGGATAGGAAGACAACAAGGACATTTATTTTTCAAAGCACATAGTGAAAATAAATGCTTTTTTCATACCTCTCTCTCAACCCCAGTAGAAGTACTTCCGCACCCACTCCAGAACCTTCATTGTTAAGTAATAGGGAAAAATTATACAGAATTTCCTGCATAACCTTCCTCTACTGAGGTTCACTGTAATGGGATAAGCAAAAACAGGTGAGTAAGAAAGGTGGTAGGAAGAAAGGTCCAAGTCTCACTGGGTTTTAGAGTTCCACACCATTGTTCTTCTGCACCAGTACCATTTCCACTCTCACCTTCCACCCACCTCTTGTTTGTGTCTGTACACTAACTTATCCAATTGTCTTGTGAACTGAGTCTGTTTGAAAATAAGACCAGGAGGAAGGAGGGGAGTAGTTAAGTAATTTTTATGCCCAAACCAGTTCATCACATGGTCACACAATCGGACTGTCACACCTGAAGGATGGGATAGGCAAAGAGGCCAGCATGCAAGCCAATACTGCTGATAAAAGATTAACACTCCAAGTACACCCATCGATATACATATAAAACAACCATTTGCAGACACAAAAAGTGCTTTAAAAATCAAGTTAGTGATGTTGAAACTACACACAGCAATACTCTTCAAAATCTTCTCCAAAACATGCAGCTTTTTTGCAGACCTGTATTTGGCACCATTAGCTGCAAGGGCCATTCAAGAGATTTACTTCTCTAAGGACAGTTTGACATCATGAAACTGGTGTATGTGGACAATACTTCCACTCCTGTGTCTTAGCTACTCTATTCAGGTCCTTCAGCTCCCTGTACATTATGCAGTATGTGCACATTCACAGGTGTGCTCAAGCATTTTTGTCTGTGTCTTCAGGAGGGTCATTCCAATTCAAAGTTTCTAGGGGCACTCTTTCAACTCAGTTCCTTGCAGAATTATTTCTTTGTCAAGAAAGACTTTAAAATTACTTTTCAGATCATCTGAATTTCTTCTTTGCTCCCCATTATTTCCTCCCATGCCAGTGACTCAAAGAGAACAGACAAATCCAGCTTCTTCCAAGATTTTCAGTTTCTCATTTTAATTTCTTTATACAGTCACTTGCATTTTGCACTGAAAATATTTACTACCCAGCTTGCTATTAGTATGATCATTCTAACTAAGCAATGATTAAAGCAAACACTACCGGCCAAATATTTACATTGAACACAGTCTTGCAATTATATGAAATTGTTTTGCTGTTCACATCTACATAGGATGTGGATCCACTTACAGATTATTTTTATTTAAATTGTTTATCTTTTATATTGTATTTTATTCACATTATTTTATTTGAGGATCCTTTTATATCTAAATCATCTTCCTAACAGGTCTGAAGAAATTCTTTAATCAGAATGGGAGTTCCTATGATACATGTAAATAGGAGTTATTTCTGCATTGTTCTAAACATGGCAAAACTAGTATTTCCTAAACATCAGTTTAATAATGTCCTGCTCTCCTGCAAATGTGTTCATAGCTGAAGTCTGACAAATAACTCCTCTGTTCCCGCAAAGGCCACAGTTGTGAAGGAAGCAGCCAATACTCAAAATAGCGGAGTCCAGCTCCAAAACAATCTTCAAATATCAGGGGATACACCTTGGACGAGCAGAAGTATTTGCAGTGAGGGGATTGCAAATATTAAGGTCATTAAGGTCACTATGATCTCAAAACAGGGTAGGAATCCACATTTTGGCTATCTGCTGCAGCAATTTGAAGATAAATCATTTCAGAAACAGTTTCTGGAGGAACTAAAAATCTGCCCTCGATTTAACTTTGCTATGGATGTGCCTTTCATAAAGTACACAGATTTGCAACAGCTGGTCTTTAAGAATTCAAATAGGTGAACTAATTTGAGAGGCTTGACCAGGGTGAAGACGGGACAGACTGCAGAGAGCGCTTCCATTTTCACTCTTGGTTTCGGGCTAAGTTTTTGTAGTACCTGCTGCTGGAGGCATTATCGGCTCAAAACTGTTAGCTGAGATAACTGCATACTCTCTGAAGCTACACTTCGTCACATGTCACTGTTCAACGCAGTTTTTCAGATTGTTAGTAATGATGTCTATAACTGGTACATTGAAACGGTTGCCAAAAAGAAACCATTTTCCCCTAACTAGCAGAAACTACAAAAGGCATGAACTATGGCAAAATAGTAAGAAGACGCCAAAATAAAAAGAAGTAATTACATCCTGGAATTAAGCCTGTCATATATGCAGCCATCTCAGACTGTAAAGCATCAGCAGGCCCAGAAAGCGCAGTTTCTAGAGCGGTCCACCTCCCTGGCATCTGTAAGAGCCTCCGCAGATGCTGACAAACCTGGACATTCTCCTGCAATGGTGATTTAGCTTTAAGACACTGAAGGCATCGAGAAGACACTGTTTATCTACAAAATTATTTCCAGACATAAACAACAGAAAAGAAACTGGCAGTGTAACAGATATTAGCCCTCACATTCCTAAGGTGGCTCTTCTCACAAGGAGAGTCACCCTCCACTTTTCTGCTAGCAGAAAACCAAATTAAACACTGTCCGTGATTCAAAACCCAAATGCCTTAAAATATTCTCAAATAGATAAATGTATCACAATCTATGTAAATATGGGATCAACCTTTCACACTTGCTTTTGAAAATATTGTTTTTAATTCAAAGATATTTTTAATCTTGCTCTATCGAAGAAAAAAGGAAAATGGGAAAGACTTTCCTCTGGAGTTTCACATGCCCATCAGTATCACAACTTTAAGTAAGGTCTTGTATGCAAGAGAAAAAAAGCACTTGTGACCAGCGCACTACAAAACCTTTTCACCTTTTTTTTCCTGACAACAATATTTAAAAAGATAATATTACCTTAAAATTGACTGAGACTGAGAAGACTTTTGTTTCACTGTTACTATTAAGTCTATATTAAAAAGTTCTAGCATTTTTTAAAACGGGAATTTAGAACCCATCTTCAATGTTTTCCCCTGGTATGTGGTCAGCAATTTATAGATATGAAAGAAATGTATTAGTTGCCTGCACTTTTGGATAACTAAAGGAAAACCCACCAAAAGTTTATACTCTATGAATGTCTTCACATACATGATCTTAGAATAGAATAGTTCAGTTGGAAGGGACCTACAATGATCATCTAGTCCAACTGCAATCTTGAAAACAGCCTTAAATATAAAAAACAAACTCCCCAAAACCAACGTACTGCTAAACACGTAGCCGCTTCACTACTGAACTGGCAAAGCTTTATGGTTCGATTGGGCTCTGTTGTGCTCTGACCTGGGAGGAAAGCGACCCTCAGTTGCACACTGGTTCAAATCACAGGAATCCACTACAATATCCAATATTATTACACAAAGTGGCATATATTCCAAAATAAAAATCAACAAGTTGGTAATCATAATAACGCTGCTGTTCCCTTGCAAAGCAATTTACAGTGCTTTTATCACCATAAATCTCCTGTAATATTTTAAGCCTGTAACAGAAATCTGATTAATCAAAAACACTTGTTATAATCAAAAGCACTTTTGTGATGGAAAACCAAAAGCACATTCCGTTAGCAAAATACGTGTTAAAAAAACATGTTTTAGAATTGCACCCTGTATTTTGGAAACAATGGCCAAACTGATATGCCATCATATTCCCATCTGTTGCGTAACTAAATTTATCTTTCACTTGTAACTATTTTTATTTCCTAATTCAGGAGGTTTCCAAAACTTCAGTCAGAAAAGACTTATATATGATTAATCCTTCATTATTGCAATTTTAATCTAAAATAAGGTTATTTTGCAGCATACCTATCAACTCAAATATGATTGTCTGAGTTTTATAGTCTGGTTAATATATGCAGTCTTTATTTCAGCATGGCTCAGTTGAAATCACTTAGCAGCTATTTGAAAACACTTATATATGTCTACTGTCACAGAAACAACAACAACTTACAAATATCTTTGACATGGGAAGGTGGAATAAACACCATAGAAGTTGACATAAGAGAAATAAGAGGCACAATATTTAAAATGACATCTTCATTTATAGTTTCTAGAATGAAATGCCAAATTTACTTTCTTAATTTCATTTTAAAATAAAAAAAAAACTAGGAAACAGCCAACCAACAACTGAACACAGGAAAAAAGGATTATATTTACTGATTAGTATTTCAATTTAGCTTCTCCTGTAATTTTTCCTGATCACTTCAATAATATGAAATCTATTCTCCAGTCATGCCTGCAAAATGAATTAGGTTAAGCTACATTTCATAAAGTAAACAAGTTATTTGGATATTCTTACAAATAGACATTATAGTTTTGAACTGAACTACTCATGACATTGCTTAATACTTACAGCAGCTTCTACAATATCATTTCTACCTAAGCAAGGCATGGAGAAAACACATTAAAATAAAATGTAAAATTCTGAAAAACTGAAACAACTGTACTTCCCAACAGTAAATGTAACCAACATCTGTTGCAGAAACTGCTTGGCACTTGTACAGTTTTGTGAAGGATTTTTGTTGTAGATAAATATTTTTCTACAATTCCTATTACATACCACTCAAGTTAGACATTTTCTTTAATTATACTCTTAGGGGTCTTTTCATATCCATTAAAGAAAGGTAATTTGTTGCCTAAAAGAATGCATACATACTTCTAAATTTCAACTGTGATTCATCTGTCTTCTGACACATAGAAAAGCAAGGAAATACCATAATTAATGGACTTAGTTCTGCAAAAATGTCTAATAAAACTCTCAATGTTCAACACATTATTTTTATTAAATCCTTAAATATGCTTTTTTTGAAATAAGGAATGGTCTTATGATTCAGCGTTTTACTTTCATTTCACATCTCAATAATGTGGACAACAGCACAGCAAATCCTTTAGGAAGGCAAGAAATTTCCATTTTAACATTGGCAAAATTGACCGAATAAGGCTCCCACTTTGCATACACAGCAAGCACAGGACATCATTTTTTCAGGGACAAAGTAACAACTTTGTGACATTCTCCTTCAGTTTTTTACAATTTTGTTTTCCACTATTCTTAAGTAAAGAATTTCAAAGACATACACTGAGATCTTGATAGAGGGTTTTTTCCCCTGAAAATATGCATAAGCTCTGCACATTTAACAAAATTCTTGTATTCAGCATTTCACACAGACTCAAAGTAGCAATCAAAACTTGTTTGCTATGATAACACACAGAAAGATTTTTTTTAAAGAGCATGCAGCAGAAACATATTTAAATGCTATTGTAAGCATATAAAGATCTACTCCTCTACTGAGATATCAGGCAATTGGTAACAATGGATGAGGAGAAAATGAGGGCACTGCCAATAAAAGAGAGGAAATGCTAACGCTAAATACACAAAAGATTCAGTTCAGGCCCAAAAGTCTACCCACATGGGCTCAACTGCAAAATGGAGAGTTACATGTATACTTTGCTGTAAAGCAAACTAACTGGCATTGTACTCACTATTCTTATGAAACCAGACAAGGAACATTTCTTACATGATATTTATAATCAAAATCCTCAATTAACTTTAAATCAAATCCGGCCATTTTAAGAGGAAAAAAGTAGTAAAATAAAAAATACTTAAATCATGTGAAAAAAGCATTTCCGTTGATGGAAATTGTAATCTGCATTGCTCTATGAAAAAAGTAAAAATCAAAACACCTTGGGTATATTTGGATGAATAAAGTGAAACCAGTTGTGTCTCAGGAAGGCTTAGGAATACATGCTTTGCTTTTACATTGCACAATAGACTAGAAGAAATTAATAAACTGATATATAAAACCACGTATTACATTTCCTTAAATATTCATTACTTCTTCCTAAAACTGTTTTCAGACAAACAAGACCTAGAACTTGTAATTCTATCCCTGCATCATTTCAGTTTACCTTTTATGTACCTTGATATACTAAATCCAAATTGCTCCCCCCCTGCCCAGCACGGAGTCTTGGAGGAAAGGACCAACAATTTAATAAAACATTTTATAGCGTAGCTTACACAGTTCTGTTATTCTCCTCCTCTGATACGAAAAACATCACTCTACTCCAGTCACATTTACACTTCTCCTCCTTAATACATAAGCTTAACTTTTTATCCTCTATTTCTCTTGGCTAAGAAAGGAGGCATAAATAGCAATAAAGCAGTACAGAAAGAACATAAAACTATACTGTACAAATAGCAGTTATCCTACAGATCAGTAAGTTTTGCATTGAATTGAATTGGCATTCTTCAGAAAGATCGTATTTTAGGCAAAGAAGTGCATCTAAGAAAGCAACAAGTTTAAATACAAAGTAGCAACACGGTAAGGTGCTGAAACAGTTTTCACTCTGCTGTATCTGCTGTAATAAAAAACACCACTCACGGAGCAAACAGGAGATTTCACATACAATCTTTAATAGGAAGAGTCCTTTAAATGACATTTATGAACAGAATGACACAACCAAATTTTAACTTCTTCCTACAACTTCAGAAGAATAAGTGGAGCTTCTCATGAAGAATCAGTAACTTTAAGCATTTCCTCAAAAGTATATGACTTGATAGGAATGTAGTAAGATGAATTTTTCAGAAACTTAAGAGCAAAAGGTAAAATGAATAGAACAATTATATAATTTACTATGTGATAGCTACTAATTAGACAAAGACATTACTCCTTAAACAAAAAAAATCAGAACAAGTTAAGGACTTCAGAACAGGAATTGCAACTCTGCCTTCACATCAGTACATAGCAGTTCAGGAAAAAAGCTTTTACATAAAAGACAACCTATGGCTGCAATCTATTGCTTTAAGCAGTTGCAAAGAATGGAGTAATGGGGTAGTGCAAGATTAAAACTAATAGCAAATAAAAAACGAAGCTAAACAAAAAATCACTGTCCCAGCAGCTTGTGATAAGGGTAGTTTAAAAACATCTTTTCGCTCTCAAGCAAAATATGGTGAAAGCAGGAGAACTGTTTGTATCCAAGTATTACTTGTCTGTTTTCCAGAACAAGTAAGCCTGTATTGAGCGCATTGGACAAAGTTCTTAGGGGATGGGACTGTTCTTCGTCTGCGTACTTACAGCAGAGTAACTGAGGCCAGTCCTTAACTAGGATGTCAGGGTAATAAGTAATACTGGGTCAGTGGTGTGCAGATAGTAAATACAAACAGGCAAGATGCTGCCATGTTAACATACCTCTTGTATGGAGCGAGCTGCTGGCTTGTCTTGATGATTGGCCAGTATTAAAAACGGCAAAGTACATAACTGTGGGTGCTGGAGAGCAGAATGCAGTTCATTCCTAGCAGTTTCTAGATCATCTTCAGAGGAGGCACTGTCTAATACAAATATTACCCCTTGGGATCCTTGGTAGTAACGACTCCAGTATTTCCTGATATTGTCAGCCCCTTTCAAGACAATAATAAGAACTAATTAAAACAAGAATAATTAAACAGATTTAACATTTTTAACTGAAGATAACCCTTCTACTTAGAACAATCAAAGCAACGGACTGAATTTTCTCTCCTAAATAATCATTGAAAGAATAAAACGGAAAAAAGCAACCGTAAATCCAACATACACACAAAATTTCAAATTAACATTGTTTAAATAAGGAAGGAATTTGACTCAATGCAGTCTTCATCCCTGAAAATTTCTGCTCCATTAATGAGTACTGGCAGAACTACCATGCTTCCAGTGCCACACAGCCTAATCCTATACCTTCTCACTGAAATACCTGAAATACACTGAAAAACCTCCGCCCATTGTTTTTTACTTAACCCTGTAGCTCCTAGCCGTAACCTGTAGCTTCTGTCACAGTAGTGGCTCATTTCTGAGCATGATAAGGTCTTTCAGTTCATCTCCAAACCATGAGGCAAACACTTCATAATTGGGGAAAAAAGGTGTCAGGAAAGCCTATTAAAGTAATTAGACACTTAATAAGGAGAATGGTGATACAACAGACAGTTGAACAGTGAATGAGGAGCTATGGTGACAACATGCAAAGGCATTCATTTCAACTACTTTTGCTCCATCAGCCACACTAAGGATTCTGGAGGAGCCCAACAGTAGACACAAGTGACTGTACAGGCTTATATGCCGCAGTAATTTTTAGGACACAGTTCAGCAGCACTCAGCCATCTCAACAGAAGCCAAGCAATAAGGTTATCTACAGAAAGCTTTTGTCTCCCCCGGAGAGCAGCATATGTTGTAACACTGAGGTAGGAAAAAAAAATTGTATTTGACAGCTGTCAAACTATCTAAACTATGACTTGGATATGGGCTATTCTTTGTATGTCTGAATCTGGCACTACACTCATGGGGACTAACACTAAAAAGTGAACAGCAGCAGCAATACTTTAGTAGAAAACTTGACATGTCTGCAAGACAGTGTTTTGCAGAAATGTGCTGAAAGTATCCTTAACAGACACTTTTCTTACTTTGAGATAGGGAGAAGTGAACTTTAATGTAGGCACAGATACCAAGTGCTGATAATAATAAAACTCCATTTTTTAGTGAAACAAAACTACACAAAAATTCTGATGAACATGTAGGCACAAAATGAGAATTTAATGCAACACAATTACTATAACATTGATATGATACTTAAAATATTCACTTAATTTATATGTTGTGCAACAGAAAAGACAGTCACTAAAGGTGAAGAAATAAAGATCTAAAAAGGAATTTACACCATATACTTTAGGCATCCAATTCAAAGTAATCAAAACTTGCCCCATGGAGTTACTGTCTTCTCTGTACCGTCCACACTGGAACCTTAAGCACTCCGTTCCTGTATTCTGCACCTAGCACAATTTAGGTGGCTAACGAATGTTGTGAACACACACTTTTTCCTACAGAGAATATTGAAGTCATACTGAACAGTTTTTTTCTGCAAGAAATTTAAAGAGTTGATTACTCAAAGGTAAACGGTCATGGGATTTAGTCAAGACCTTGCTTAATTTCTCTATTAATTTAACCAGACTCAAAGTAACAATGCACAAATAGCACAAGTGTTTCATTTATTTTATCGTCAACTTCTGAAGATCAACATTACTTATACAGAAGAGGGATTGCACTGAAAGCTAATTCTATGTTTCTGTACCACCAGAATATCTATCAATTGTACTTGTAAAGAATTTCATAGCATCTGTTTGATGTCCCAGCCTTTCCAAACAGCTGTCTATGTCAGAACCAAGTACAGAGAGTTGCCAGAGGGACACTATTTACATAACCACACACAGCAGTGTCGCAGGCATCTGAAGTATCACATTACTTTAAAAACTGGTAGAGAATCATTTTCAATGAACTGAAAGGCCAACACCATGATCAGCTCTTTGAAGGTCTTTTTTTTTTCCTAGCAACATAACATCTGTCTTATTTACTCTAAGCTTCAGCCAGCTACTTTTCAATCACGTCGCTGCCAGACCCTGAGTCTTATCTTTTAACCATACTATTTCTAAAGAGAAAAATCGTGTGGTGAACTGCAGAGCATTTGACCTCTTGTATCCAGGCACATGGAAGAAAGCAGCTCACGGATCCCTACATGGGACACTAGAACCAGAAAAGCAGTATGCTGATTTGTTAACCCTACGGTCCTGTCTTTTTGGTTCAGGTTCTTTAGCTGCTCAACTTTGTTTTTCTACATCAACCGTCCCAAAAGAAACACCACCAAAGTGTAGAAGTCCTTTTCTGTCCAGTCCTGGCCAGTCATCATGGCATAGCTGTAAGAAACAGCTAATAATGTCCAACAAAACTTGGTATTTCCTTCGGGATCTTCCATTAGAATAATGACATGCTCTGAACTTGCTTACACTTCAATTCTGAGGAAATCACAGCCTGAGGTTTAAGAATAAAAAAATTTGCAGTAAGCAGACAAGAAAAAAGACTGAGAAAGTCTGTACCTTGGGGTACCATTTTAACTCATTTTTCTGGTATATATGCACTTGAAAAATAATTCTTGGCATCAATAAGCTATCAGCAACTGGAAATCACAATTTCTACAACACAAATAAGCTTATATTCTTTTGCCTTAACTCTTCATATCCAGAGATCATAACCTGCTCTCAGCTTCTTTCTCCAGAGCATTAGGTAGTATGTTGTGGAGTTATCCTCGGCAGAAAACACTGGCCTGTGAATAGCAATCCAGTCATCGCACTTTACGGCATGACAAATTCAATCTTATAGAGCAAGCAGTTATTTTTAAAGGTGCAATTTAGCGCAGACTATCCTATGAATTATTATTATCCATCTATTCCAAAGGTTTCTAAGACAGGGAAATTCAAAGTCTGAGTTCTTCAGCAATCCAGAGTGTAATATGCATCCATTAAACATCCTCAGGCTCTCAGAGACCGCTGAGATAAAAACAGAAACTTAACTGGTACCCAAAATGTCAAACAATAGTAACACACAAGATAAGGATATAGGTTTGTCAGCCTAATATCATGTGTTTCTCTAACAGCTTTGCAGGCACGTGGCTGTTTCTTCAACCACTTTATGCCTAAACTAAGATAAAAAAAAGAAAAAGAAAAAGAAAGTAACTCAGGTAAAAATCTCCAAAACATCAGAAAAACATAACAACAATTCACATTAGACCTAGGGAACGCGCTATGCAAAAGGTTCACTAAAACGTGACATTCAGTGTAGTATTTCCCTCAGACACAGGCAAGAGCCACGACTCATGCCTAGCCGTATGATTTGTTTCCCTCCGCAATTAACCCACGGGAGTGGGTTGAGTCCTGTGAGGTGACTAAAACATCCCAATTACAAATAAATGTGGGGAGAGAGAAACACACTACAACACAATCACATTACTTATTAGAGAAGAAAAGATAGTATTCAGTCAAACATAGGCTTGAATTACTTTATATTCTATAGGACAGGTTTAACTATAGGACAGGTTTATTCAACTAACTGTTCAAAATTTTAGAACATTTTCATTTGTGATTTTTTAAATATCAAATACATAAATTCTTTTTGATTATCAGCCAGGGGTATAGTGTGTCCATATTAACACCATTTATGATTTGTATCAGTGCCAATAGTACCCTCTCAAATGCCCCTTGGAAGCTGGGGGAGGAGTCTGGGAGTTACATGCCGTTTAATACACATCCAAAACAAGTTGCACAATTATGCACTCCTGTAAATATCATGCAAAATGCAGAACTGCAAATCTTCCTTTCAACTATGAATACTTCTGTTTACATCTTCATTCACAGCAGTTTGAGGCTACCTTCAATTCCCTCCTTTTCAGTACTTTTAGGAGAACAGAACATAGCGTTACAGAAAAAACCACTGAAAGCAATTTAAAGGTGTCAAATTTGTTACTTGTCAAACTTGCAGCAAACGTCCATCGAGAGCACAATGAATGTCACACAGCCCTTGCTTCAAGATAGTCTAGCCCGCACATGAAAGCTCTTGTTCACCTCAAAATACATCACGGCTCCGGAGAAGTTATAGTCTCAAATCCAGGGAAGAACTTTTTCTCCTTCCCACCAAAATCAGTTAACCTGGGGCCATGGAAGAATGCAGGCTGCAACCAGTTTTTCTACCACTTTAAATATAACATCCACTCACCTGAAAAAAAGACACCTACCTATTTTGAAGGTTTTATAGTTGATTAAAAAATGATATAGATAATTCCTCTACTGATATTAAACAGGCCGTTTCTAATTAGCAAAAAGGTGAAAAGATGCCAAGGAATATGTCCACTGCGCCACAAAACCTTTTTGCATGAAAGACTGGCTCATGGGTAGGGGAGTAAGAAGGAAGGGAAAGGAAAAAGAAATCTCTTGTCCATTCTTGCAAATTTTTAAATACACCCTACCTTCCCGCCCCAAGAAAACCTTAAGAAAAGAATTTTGAAATAACTGTTTCTAAATCTATGTAGGGTTTTTAACTTCACTTCCCATCATTTCCTCACAAGGAAAACTGACATGTTTTCTTAGGTAATCAGGATGATGCCTGAAATCTTAGAAATCTTAACACATTTTTAAGAGACGTGGCTGCTCCTAATCTATCTCAGGCATACTCTCTATTTAGGTCTCCCAGTACTCCCCTTGAAGAAATACAGCATACAGACTTTTTTTGTTGTTTTTTTGTTTTGTTTTTTTAACACTAGCTATTTTTCAACCTATTAGCTCCCTTTTATTACAAATAAAGTTATAAATCCTTTCTAAGATACCTGCTTTGTATGTACATGCAGTTTGTCCACACTGACAGACACATCCACACACAGATGATACAGAAGCTTCCCACAGGAGTAATGTCAGTCACCATTCGATGGCTATTTTGTATTGCTACTGCTTATTGCTAAGCGGCAATACAGATGCTAAACCAAAACCTTCCCCAAGATTCAAAAGTCCCAGGACTTTTGCTTCCCAGGGTTTAAGACCAAGTGATCATAGCCTGCTTTCTCTAGCCTTTCAGGCAGTGTACTTCTGCAATCATACACAAAGCATGGAAGCAGGAAATTGGCAGGTTTTTTTCCTGAAAGAGGAACATTTTGAGATTGCTAGAACAGCTCCATTAACTGCAGCAATTCAACAACAATCTGAATAAACAGCCTAAAAGAAAAAAGCCAAAAAATGTTGAGGAATAAATTTTCTCCCTTTATATTAAATATATACAAAAGATCAGAAATACATTTAAGTTTACTGTGCTTACTTTTCTTTTTCTTATCAAACTGAAGTTTATGTAAGCCGCCTCCATCATCTCTTGTCTGCCGTCCAGGTTTCCCCTGTGAGATTAATCTGGAAGTCAAGTGTTCAGTATTTTCCCTCTTAGCTAAGTTAGGTGCCGTCTCCGACTTTGAATCTCAGTCTACTCTCATATTTAAAACTGTTAGAACAACATTTAGGTTGCAAGCACTTGCAAGTTTTAAAAACACCGTATTTACACTTGCCTGCAGAAAGTCAATTCGATCTACTTAGGCATGTGTATTTCACTACCATCTTAAAATAAAACACACCAATTTGAAACAAAAATCTCCTGTTCTAGTCAGGAACGTAAAGTTAATTTTGAAAGTTCATTAAAAAATCTTACAGATTATTTCAAAAGGAAGACAAGAAAATATGTGCCCTGCAATATGCTCTGACGTTTATTTAAGCCTGAAGTCTGAAGCCACTAAACTGGACTTCATGTATGACAGCCATTCTCAAAATCACCCCTGCTGCTTCTTTTTTTTTTTTTTTTTTTTAAGTTTTTTGTTTGTGGGGTTTTTTTTGTTTCTTTTTTAAAGGCATAAACACACAGTAAGTCCTCCAGGGCTAGCAAAGAATGGTTGGCAACAAGAAAATCATCTGCTAGTTCCCTCTCTACCCATTACCCCACCTCTGCCCTTCTTCCACCTCTGCTGGAGGACTCAATAACAGCCAGGATCTCAGAACCAGTGGCACAACTCCCCAGGCTGACGACTGCTGCTAGCACCCAGCAAGGCTCAGATGTACCCTCCTCCTCTAAGCTGCAGTCACACCTTTGGTAACAGTGCAGGTAATCTCAAATAATGCTCAAAACGCATCTTTCTCTATGGCACTTAAGACTAGCAAGCATATAAAGAAAGCAGCAAGTCTAACACAGCTGTGTATTTCTGTCTGTCTAGCCCTTCTGCTGACTGGCTCACAAAAGTTTAAATCTGCTTTAGCCTTTGAAAGGATCAAGGCCTTTTCTGTCTAGAATCAAAACTAAAACCTTTGTTTTTTTGTTTGGGGGGGAGTTCATAAAATGTAGGTATCATTTCTGATGCTAAATTAGGCTGCTATACTCTACCCTTTGATTCAGCCTGAAGAAAATGGAGTTGCAAGTCCAAGAGGAGACAGAGGCTCTTTAGCAAACCAAAGGTTCTATTTTTCTCTCCACAAAACATCCCATCAACAAAAACAACCAGCCCCCCTCCCCACAAAAAACGTAACTAGGAAATTCTGTGTTTTGCTTATCGCATTGTACTTAGCTTTGATAGGCGTTGCTTGCATAGCTCCTACTTGGTTTGAGTAAGATAGGAAGCGGGTTGTCTATTCGCACTGTAAAAAGCTAATTGTAGAAAAAGAACAGTATTTCCAAAGATCAGCCGAAAGATCGCTAATGCTGAATCCTTACCAGAGCTTCCTCAGCACTCACGTTAATGAGGTCTGTAAGCAGATGTAAATGATCTCTCTTATCTATGAAATGAGGAAACTATGTGACAGAGCCTCGGCTTAGGCACCATTTAAACAGCAGGCTGAGTATGACTGATAGCAAACAGATCTAACTTTAATGCTTTCGGAAGCCGAATGTCTCTGTGCAACTCACAGCTTGGACAGCTCATCAGGGTCATCTAAAAATTTCATCTGCTAAGACATTCTGTAAACTGTTAGATGCAGCTATGTCGCAGACGGCATTGCATGCACTCCACAACCAGATTTTGTAGAGGTGTCAATTGCCTTTTAGTCAAATACAGTACGGAGATTTTATTGCTTTGTGTCAGTTCATCCCTGTGAAGATGACTTAGGCTGGCATTTACTTGTGGGATCGGTTTTCTGATGACTAACTAGATGAAATTTTAGCTGCTCTTGCAGGCTATGTTGCTAGAAGGGTGTTCAGTACTCCCCTCTACCTCCATAGAGCAAAGGAAGGTTTCCCGTAACTATTCAAATTTTAAATTCTAATTAATAGCTCAACATTATTTTCTCCCTCCTCCCTCATTTTTTCACTAGGCAGATACTACCTGCCAACTGTTGCCATCTTCTCCAGGGGTTCATATTTTCCATTCAACTTGCATTGCGTGACAGGGTGACTCCCCCTCCTACTCTCTCTTCTTCTGCTCTTTACTTCCAAATTAAGGCAAAATACGCATGCTTTGTTTAACCAATCCTATTTAAACTTATTTGTTCTCAAGCTCTCACCTATACAATTAATTTAGTTGGCCTAAGAGTGTGAATTTATGACTTTGGTCGTGAAGCTTAAGAAGGAACAGCAGTGGGGAGGACAGTTCTCATGTCTCTTTTCCTGGGCATGCTCAACCAACTGGAGACTTGAGCATTCCTGATATTAACCACTCCGCTCTTGCTAAGCACTTAACACATACTGTCTTATGTGAAGTTTCAAAGATGACTACACAACATGTTGATTCTCTATGCTTGTAAAAACGGCCTTTGGGTGGATTACAAAAACGTAACACAAACACATGACAATATACTTTAGTACATAAAACGGAGAATGTAACTAAGCCCTATAACATGTTGTTAGTATTTTTAAACTTGGTAAGAAGAAAAAGAGCTGTTCACATCCAGAACCACCCTTTTAAATTTGACCAGGCTCAGTATTTTGCATCTCACCAGTAGTTTCTAAGCTTGCATTTACAAAATAGCAAACTACATTATAAAACAGAATAAGTTATTCTAAAAAAACCCTGTAAATTATCAGTTGACCCCCAGAATGGACCTCTAATCTTGATTTAGGCCTGAATAAATATCTATGTCACAACAGACACCACAACTTCGTATTCTGACAGCATTACAACAGCAAATGACTGAATAAACACACTAAATAAATGGTGGTTTCAGGCACTATGTCTCCAGGCTGGAATTTGTTAGAACCTTCCTATTGCCTTTGCACCTTCATTATCTGTCTTGAGAACAAACCTCAGCATTCAGCATTCCAAACTCCTTTCAGCAAAACACTGTTAGAACCTTCTGAACAACAAACATCATCATCTGCCTTATTTTTCCAGTCTTTACCCACTCTCCTGTATGTTCATCGTACACAATTTCATCCTTAGTTCCCACCAGAGATTGCTGCACCGTAACAGGAAATCATCAAATTTGTAATTTCTTTCTGTACCATTACTCAGCTGAGTTGCAAAATACAGGTATTTTTCCAGTTATACTGGTAAGAGTACATTCTGAAAGAATATAGACTAGGGCACAGCACATCTTCACAGTAATCTAAATTACACACATTAATTTATGAACTAAATTTTTTGAAAGAAAATGGTAATTTTTAAAAATTTCTTAGGGAACAGGAAGGGATTATCAGTATATCAAAATAGAAACTTAGAGAATGGTCAGTTCATTTGTTCAGTGAATAAAGCAAGACCTCTTTTTCAAGTAATTCAGGCAGGCCTATGTTGGATATATTTATGCTTACTTATTCAGGATCAAATTCAATGTTTTTAAACAAAACATTTAACATTTATGAAATAATCAGAAATAGGATTTTGTAAAAATATTCTAGTATCATGGACTTCAAAGAAAAATTTCTGCAAAAAGAGCATGGAGCAAAAACTTTGCTCCATGTCCCTAATCCTAAAGGCTTATGAAGAGATAATCATACCAGGAAGAGACAAAAGAAGAGAGACTGTTTTCTGTATGTTTTGCCTGAAAATTTACTATCCCTACAGAAATGAAGAAACAAAACCTGGCTTCATTAGCACCTCCAGAAGGCAACCAGCACAGTAAAAATTAGCATCATCTTCAACCTCGAGGAAGAATACTGCTTCAACCAAACAAAAAGGATACTACACAGTCAGCATCTGTTTCACATAACTGCTTGGCTGCTGAATATAAGAACCTTAAACAGTATGACTTCTGCTAAAGTTTTTTAAATACCGGCTGTTAATACGTTGCTGTATGAAGACATAGGAAGCTTTCAGTTACCTAAACCTAAAAGACAATTTTAAAACAGAGCATCAAAAATTAAAACTATATAGAACTTCACCCTTTGAATAGCATGCAACAACGGACAGTGATTGTTAAAAACAGATGCCTTCCTACCTTCCTCTAAGTTTTCAAGATCAAACATGTACACCAGATCTGTGTACTACAGTAAAGAGAACTTAGATAACAATACCATAACAACTGAAGGCAAAAACCAGGAATAAGAACGAAAACATGGGCTCCTCTTCAACACCAGAAGCAGAAATTCCAAAATAAAATTTAGCAGTGATTAAATATATAAGATGCTTTGCTTTATTTTCATACAGCAGCAAGAGAGAAACCATGCATACTCCAGAAAGCTCAGGCTTTACCTTCATCAAATAGGAACACATCTCTCAACTAGAAGATTAAACGCTGACCACCAGCTTTTGGAAGAAAAACAAACTTTTGGAAGCTTGCCTTAGCTCCATTACCTAGGCAATGAAAAGCTATCAGAATTAGCATTTTTCTCCAGTATCTCACAGAAAAAACAGATGATACCATTTCTAAGTACAGACATGTAAACACCCATAGTTGAAGGGAAAAGAAATAAAAAGGTGAAGTAAAAAAATTCTGACAATCCTTCTGTCTTTGGGAAGAGATATATGGGTGAAAAAACCCAAATCAAATATTCTGGATTACTTCAGGACATCCTGTCATGAGACATCAAAGCACTCCACTGAGATAAGGTTTCTCATAACACACATACCTGCATAAAATAGAAGTTGTATCATCAGAAAAGGTTAAGGAAGAAACTTTAATGAGGATCTGCTCTAGAACACTCAGATTCAATTCTTGATGCAAAAACTGCATTTATCTATACGAATTGTAT
Organism: Fulmarus glacialis; assembly: GCF_000690835.1. Lineage (NCBI taxonomy): Eukaryota > Metazoa > Chordata > Aves > Procellariiformes > Procellariidae > Fulmarus > Fulmarus glacialis. Next base: position 11,861 of record NW_009220763.1, on the reverse strand, counting down.
ATTTCATAGAATGCATAAACTGGGCTGCAAATGATTTACCCTATTTCAAAAAAAATCCAAAAAGTGACCTAAGTGCACATGATGCAGACAAAACGCTCAAGCAGAACCAACACGATCCCTGTGGAGAGGTCCTTTTACCAAAGAAAACTTCTGCTTCTTTTACAGGATACACGCTCAAACAAGAACATGTATGTTTAAATCCGTGGACCAATGGTAGTAACGATGAAATGCTATCCTTTTAATATGTGCTTATCTCAAAGCCTTCCGGAAACAGTTTCAGATAAGACAACCATCATGAAACTTGATTTGATCTTATAAAACTTCCTTCAAGAACGAAGTTCACTTCTACCCCAGAGCATTTAAGAGAGGTTTCAACCTTGCTGAAACTCTAATGAAAATCCTCAAGAGTCATTCTACTATATTTAGATACATAATAAAGAAGATCTACAGAAATTCTAGAATATAAAGAACATCTATGTGTTTTTTTAATTAGAAGAACATTAGATGAAATTAGACTCCACAAGAACTCTCATTAAGAGAGTGTATTCTTTATTTTAACAGCGCTACCTCTTCATCACTTAAGACTCAGGGTCAGAATTGGGCAGCCAAATTGCTTGCCAGTATACAGACAATGAAAAAAACACAACCATAAAACAACCATCTTTCCAAAGCCCAACAAATCCAACAAGAGAATAGACCTCGAAGAATATAACTCACTGGAAGTTGGCTGCCTTTGTAACGCTTCCAGTGGTGCAGCAAATGTATTGGTTTTGCCAAATGTTCACAGTTACCTGAGCCAGTGCTTGTAAGTAAAAGCTTATACATAAAATAAACACAGGGAACACACTTCCTTAAGCTGCCACATGAGCCATACTACAATTACACTCCAGTTTGTATTTCTGTATAACTTAACCATTGCAATCCAAGAAATTACATTAAGGAAATACACCACACTTATCCGCCTTACGCTCCTCCTGCTTTTTACTTTTTGTTCTTTGTAGTCAGCATTTGTACAATTTTTCTCAACTTTATCTGCTGTGGTGAAACACAGTTTTTAAATTCCAGCCACACTGATTTATCATTTTTAAATTTAAAACAACTAACAGATAAGATTTAGACACTGCATATTTTTATAATCAAATGAATAAATGCTATACCTCCAAGTTCTTTTACGTTCAAGATGGCATTCTGGAATGGCACCGCTTTTATACTAAAACCTAAGAACAGAAATAAATAGTATTAATAAGTTATTTGTTAAAAAGGCCATTTGAAATCAATTGCATATATTCAGAAAAGACTACTTTTTTTCATCAAGAACCAAGATTTTGCATGTGAAATTGTTTCAATACGACGTTTAAAAATATCAGCTGGCGGGGGAGAGATAAATTAGTATGAGCAAGGAAATTTGCAATGATACTACTAAATAGCCAGCGCACACAACATTCAGCAAAAAACTTCCATCCAGGCCATCCACCATTTGGTAAGGGGTTAGTACAGAATATACCTTCATAAAACCACCTTTTAATGCATCTGGAACTAAAGTTTAGATTTCAGACTACCAGCAGTATGAAGTGATCCTCCTGCAAACTTAAGCAGACATGGAAGACAATGTGCAATTCAAATCAGTGTTTTCGTACATTTAAACTTCACAGATTTTGGTTACACCTACAGTATTAATCCTGTCTGTAAATGTTATTAACATAAAGATCCTTTTACAGACCTAACTGGCATGTATTAAAATGGTTACAAGCACACTAGAAGCATCTATGAATCCTCTATTAGCCTGTTATATGCTTAAAACCAAAAAACTTTTAAAAAGTGTGATGTTTTCCCTTAATGGAAAGTTTAGTCAGCCAAGAGAAAGGCAATGTGAAAGGCTATATACAATATACTAATACATATTAAATTCTGCATGTTTAGTGCATACATACATGTAAGCGTATATAATACTTTATATAGGAAAAATGATGTCTGCTCTTTCAGCATAAAATGTCCAGATAGACATTAAATTTATTTCCATCTAGCACAAGCAGTTTCAACATGATTACACACTTCTGAACTGAGTAAAGAAGTTTTGAAAAAATGTGTTTCACTCTAAGTTTATTAGCTATCATTTAACAGAAACAAGATTGTTTTTTCTCCCAGATCAGACCAATAAGATATTCCAGTACTCCAACCATGGTCAGTGCTAGATGCAGTAGAGGAAAGTGCAAGAAAATGTAAAGGGAATAATTATGAAATATTTTTATTGTTGTTGTCTTAAAACAAATCCTAAACTCTTCCTAGAAAGGAGGAAAAACTGGAATGGACCTGAGTGGTGGTGATGAGAAAAGCAAAAATACACGTTATAGCTTGAAAACTGAGTGGAGAAGTTGTCACATTGTATTCTTGGATTCTCAACAGTATTTTCTGATATAGCACAGATATGGTACATATGGGTAGATTTATTATGAACTGAATAGCCTAGATATGCATCATTTTGGTTTGGATGCTGCCTCGTTTCCTCCAGAGTCCATCTTTATTCCTTAGGTTGCCTAACTAAATAATGGTATTTTGTTGCAACTCTCTAGAAACCTGTAAGAAATTTAATTTTAAAATTAATCATATTTTCATTATTTCCTTTGATAGATGTATACTGCTGTTTACATTGCTGTTACTGTTTCTTTCAGGGTCTAAAGTGTTAAAGTATAATTTGCACTAATTCCAGGAGAACTCTAAAGATAAAGTTCAGGAGAGGGGAAAAAAAGAAAAAAAAAGGCTGAATTACTCTACAATTTCCTTCTAACTTTTTGAGTTAGGCACTGACACCTTCTTCATACAATGAAGTGGCAGATCTCTAATACTCCCAATAACACCGCTGTGAAGGCAATGGGTTAATTATTCATCGCAGAAAAAAATCACAGTGTTTTCTTGTACCTTTTTTACTTTGTTTACTTACAGTTGTATTAAATAACCTTATGATCTTGTAATTTAAACAAAGATACACTGAAAAACTGTTAGGGTTGCTAAGGGACAATCATAAAATTCAAGCCCATGAACCACAGCTACAGTCTAAAGCCATGTAACTATAAACACAAGTTACTCGCACAACACTCACTATCTGTTCTCCCAGCAAATCAACGTTAGTAAATTGCTGCGGCCACACAACCAGACTTCTTCCATCTCTATGACCTAATCTGTCCTTTCTTTGCAGCCAGGTATTCCTTTTTCTCACTCCACATATTTGTTTCTGTTTTTGCTGGTGCTGTTTTGTTTTTTGGTTTTGTTTGTTTGTTTGTTTGGGGGGGAGTGGTGATGTCATCAAAATACTCTTTTCAGTATTAGGGATTCTGGTTCATCTATATCAGCATGCATATTCGAATTTTTTGGACTTAAGATACCTTTTAGCTGTGGCCGTTGTGTCTGGTTTTATGTATCTTCTCAATGCCACTGAAACTTTTTGTAAATTGATTCTCTGATCTCAGTCCGCCCTTATGTTCTGGTTTCAGCTGGGAGAGAGTTAAATTTCGTCCTAGTGCTGTGGTTTGGGTTTAGTATGAGAAGAATGTTGATAACACACTGATGTTTTCATTGTTGCTAAGTTCCCTGTCAAGGACAGCTTCCATGTCCTACCAAGCAGAGTCTGGGAGCAGGGAGCATAGCCGGGACAGCTGGCCCAGCTGGCCAACGGGGTATTCCATACCATCTGATGTCATGCTCAGTATATGAATGGTAGGCGTGTTCCAGGAAGTAGCGATCGCTACTTGGTTATCGGTCAGCGCGGGTGGTGAGCAATTGCATTGTGCATCACTCATTTTGTATATTCTATTATTATCATCATTATTAGTAGTAGTAGTATTAGTATTATCATTATTATTATTATTGTTATTATTATTATCCCTTTTCTGTTCTATTAAACTGTCTTTATCTCAACCCACAAGTTTTTCTCACTCTTACCTTTCCGATTCTCTCCCTGTCCCACAGCAGGGGCCGGGGGGGGAGGAGAGGGGGAGTGAGTGAGCAGCTGCGTGGGGTTTGGCTGTGTCCCGAGTTAAACCACACCACCTTACTACATAAACAAATCTCTTTGCTCATCTAAAAAGAAAGGACTATCACCAGAAGTAAACATTTCCATTACATTTATTCTTTTGGTTGCTAGCATATACCATAAGGCAGTACTGACCAAGTATGAGAAGAAATAAATCCCCACTTAAGTTTCAGAGCATCACTGTCCCATTTATTTTGTAGCACATCCTCCTCTTCTCTGTCCATATTACAAGACTGCTTAAAAACCAGAAGTAAAAAGAGAAGAAAGAAACCTTCTCATGTGTGTCTACACTACACTGTTTCCAATGGTTCTACTTCATTACACCACAATGTATGTTTTGATTTTCAGTACGTTCCAAATTGTATGTTTTCGTGGATATTCCATAATATATGACCAGACACTGAAAGAATAACTAATGGTAGCTTCAAAGCAATCCATTAGGTACTTTCAAAAGCAAGATAACTAAGCTGAAGTTCCCTACCACCTTTGCTGTATGTTTCAAAAGTTATGTTTGGGCAACATTACAGCGCACCATGAAATAAAGGCAGCATCCTACCTGTGGTAGACACTATATTCTCCGGGCTTTCACTGCAAAGCTGTGACAGAAGACTTGTCTTGCCAGAACCAGTGAGGCCTATGCAAACCAAGTCATATTCAGGTCGTGGTGGCGGCGGTCCCTTGCAGCAAAGTGCTCTAAAACACTGCCAGAGTAAGGAAAAACAAACAAAACAAAAACAAAAGGAAGAAGTTACTTTTTTTTTGTAAATTATTCAACCAGGTTGTAAAAATCAAATTTATAAATTTAAAGGCATTGGAGAGAAGCAAATTATTATTCCAACTTACTATTTTGACAAAATCAACACTTAATAGACTGAGACCACCTCAACTAAAATCTAGAACAGCTTTATAAGAAAACATAAGTATACCTGTTAACTTTTCACCTAAACCTCACAGAGCTGGATTGAGGAAAGTGACACTCATTTCCTAAATAGCATGACCAGCGCACATACAGCGAGATAGGCATGTGCCCTACTCAACTCTGCGGCTGGGCTTGCATGAGTTTGCTTCCTGTGATAATTTCATACAATACCTAGTGTGAACATCAGCGCAGCTCCCGAGCAGCTGCTGGCCAGGCTCTACCTGTTGTCACTGGAAAGAGTCGGAGAACTTTGCTCCACTGATGTCCTTCCTGGGCTTGCTTTGTCATGTGTTTTACCTTACAGTATCAGCTGTTAAAGAGTACAGCTTGTAAAGAAATAAATTTTGCTGGACATAGTTCTAGTCATAAATATGCAGATCTCTCACTTTCCCTGGAGAAGTATAAATTAATCACAATATAAAGAATAAAAAACTCTTACACAAAGCCAGCTTTAGAGTTCTGCTCATGTCTCTTGAACAGTATTCCCAAATTAGGGCAAGCTTATCCGAAAGGTCCTTTAAGCCCTTACTAAGGTTTATCAGACCTTTCTTTATACGTAATATGGAAAATTTTTATGTAAAAATCTAAAAATGTATCATTCTGGGAAAGGTGGGAAGTGTTTATTTAAGGTATGGGGTGCAATTACCCGCTGATGTCCAATATACAAAAATACCTTTTCCCCCAATGTCTGCCACCTTCATATCAGAGGAATACATCTGCTATAACAAGGAAGGGATAACATGTTTGTGTAACCACTCCTCCCCTCACATTCTGTCTTTACACAGTCCCAGCGCTTTTCTTCCATCTCAACCACAAGCCAATCACTGCATTGGGTACAGAAATCCAGTCTTTACAACCTTAACCTAGTTTGTCTATGTGACTACCCAGGATCTCTCATTGAGGACTACTGGAGGAGCAGAGAAACTGAACAAGATGTCAGTAAGGCACTGTTGCAAATAGTGGGTTCTGGCTCTGTGAGCAAGTCATCCAAAGAGAACGTGATTATAAAAAGACAGCTCACTGAATGCAGAACTTTCATTGGATTCTTTCCGTATAGATGGTAAGTTATTATACAGGCTGCCGGAACAGTCTGTATTGGTTTAAAGAAGCAAAAGATAAGTTCACAGAAAGTTACGAAATTCCTTCAACACCTTTTAAAAATGTGACAGTAAAGATTTGAGGAGTAAAAACATTTACAGTAGTAGTTAAGGTGAACAAAGGCAACAGATTTTAAAAACAAAAGCTTTGCCTCTGTTAAAATTTGACTCAAGAATTCTTTTTTCAAAAAGGTTTGCCCTTATACGTGCATCCATAGCTAAACGGAGTAAACATGCCTTCTAGCTTTATTCACTGACGTCAGTTTATACTTATCTCACAGATTCTACAAAGCCACAGAAATATTCTACTCTGGTACTTAAGTGAGAAAGGCCAACTGAGTTTATTGCACAACACAAGCTCCTTCAAACAGAGTTTCCACTTAATGGACATCAGGCTGAAGGCCACATAAAATTTTTCGAAGCTTGCCAGAGCTCCTGAGGCTATGTGTCAGGCCCTTTGCAGCCAGTCTTTAAAAAGGACTCAATCTGTCCCTGTCAGCACGGCATCTTTGCGACAACTTCTTGATGTCATATTGAAAAACATAAAGGAATAGATGAGCTGATGAAAGTCTGTGCTTCTGTCTGTCCAGACACTGTATCAGTTCTTACGCAACCAGATACGACTCTTGTGGCTCTGACGACGTTTAATAACCTGCAGCTCTGTCAAAGATAATTATTGCTCTTTGTAGAACACTTATGGAGGCTCTGTGGGTGACAGAGGGGCTCCGCAGGCTGGTTTTGTGAAGTTCAGCATCTCTTTAGCGCAGATTCCTTAAGTCTAACTTAGTCTGGACAATCTTTATGTGCTGTTGATTAAAATGTATGATCAAAAATCCAGGTCAAATTGCAAGTCCAAAGCAGCATACATAGACCCACCACCCACTTCACTCATCCTTCACCAGCAAGCACAGTTAGGTATGAAAGTTCCTGAGATACAGCAGACACAGAACGCCAGAAGACAGGGAAATGACTCCCTCCAGACCACTCTCATTTTTTATTTGATATGATTCCCCTATCCTTGTTATGTTCATGACTTTGTCCTTGTGCAAGGCTAATTTCCTTCAGTAGATATTTTTGTTTGCTTGGAATGCAAACAGACTTTAAATATGCTAGCTTCAAAAAGCTGAAATTTAAGCTGCTGTATAGCACTTACCACTAGCTGACATGAGTACTTTTTAGGGGATACTTGTAATAATATATTTAAATTTATAAACTTGCTTCGCAATCTCCTTACTCAAGCTCAATGAACATCTCTTCCATTGGAAATATCACTATACAAACAGTCCGATCACTGCCTTCCTGTTCTCTCAGCAGCTTAAAGTTACTTGGCCCCTAACAAGTCAGGGCTATTTAAGCATCCATTATAGAGACTAAACCTCGTTTGTCACAACTTCGGCAGCTGCATCTAGTAGCTGCACAAGATCTGTGGAGAGTAGAAAATTCATAGGTCATTGACCATGCACATAACATTACATCCTACATTCTGCTTTTGGTTATGGACAGGAAATGCGTCCTGAAATATTTTATAAAGCATGGACTAGAGCTACACCATTATTTCAGATGTCATCATGTATTACAGTGCCGTCTGAAATGCACAGAACTGCAAGAAATGGGTATTAGTAACTAAAGAAGCCATTCCTGAAATCCAAAACACAAATATATCAAAAACATTGAGAGGATTGTTCAATTCACAACTAGCGGCTCAGTCCTTTCCAAAGTCGGCGTACTTTTCACTCCATTTGGACAACCCAAAGGGCATAAGAGAAATTAGAATTAACAGCCTGACTGGTCTTGAAATACTTGTCAGATACGGACCTGGAAGTCTCTTCCATTGATTGCCAAACCTGATTTGCTCAATGAGTGACTGTCCAATAAAAGGCTGCCTTTTAGGTATTATAAAATTAACTCCAAACCTAAATGAGGCCACTCAGAGGGAGTGCTGGAAAGGACAGAAAGAAAACATTTGACTACCCCAAATGTAGGGTCAAGCAGAGCTAGCTGGCATAGCCACTGAAATGTTGTTTGGGGTATGGTCGTGCACTTCAGCCTCACTACTAGCAACAAAAAAGGAACAAAATTTTTTGGAGCCCTTTCAACCTATCATGGTAAGACCTTACTTACTTTAAAGGGACAGACATGTCAAAAAAAGTGTCAGGTTTTATGATTTTTGAGAACATGACACTCAAAACTCTTTATAGCCATTGGATAGGGAGAAGAAGCAGGCAAAGAGAGGCATGCAGGGAGAGTCAGGACTTAATTTTTTTTTTTTTTTTTAATGAATGAGCAGATTCTAAAGTACTGAAAATAAAACAATACAGTATCTTGAAAACAATGTATGCGTTTAGCCAGTTTTGGAAAAAAGGATGTATTTATCCAGGAAACTGGGAGTAATTCGGTGCTGCAGTCTGCAGAAAACTGTGCAATATTCAGCACCACTGTTACTTTCATTTTACTTGTATGTGTGCATGTAAGCTGCATATGCACGTATAATCATACGCAAGAGCTAAGGGAAGAAGTTAGCCAGTCCTACTCCTGCTTAGGGATTTCTATCCCAACCAAATGATTCCCATTTTAGGATGGAATCCGTGGTGGATCTGTATTTGGTGCTGACAATGCTAGACAGTGTCCCTTTAAAGCCCTACAGCTATTTCTTCCGCGAAAAGCATTAAGTATTGTGTCCATAGCATGGTGGCCATACACTTCTGATATATGTGCCTCTCAGAGATCACAGACTGAAGCTCTGGGCAGCAAACGTCCCTGAATTACTACTCTCTCCAACACATTACGCTGCCTTCAGCCATTGAGTCTGTCTTTGCCTACTCATTGTACTTCTCGTTTCACTCTCCTTTTTGGGGTGAAATACTCCATTATTTCTGCTTTGTTCTGGACCCATCTCCTGTCTGTTTCTTTTGTTGCCACTATTTAAAACGGACAAACAGAAGCAAGGGATTTCATGCTTAGTTGATTAAACACACACATCCTCGTGCAAAAATACCCTAAGTTAGTGCAACACTAATGCTAACAAACCAGGCATTCAGAGCTCTTGAAATGTAGAATTAAGGCTGAAAGCTCAGCGATAACTCTACTCCCCTCCCCCTCTTGGTTATCTTATGGATATGGTCTCCCTTTACATTTTATTTTTCCATTAAGGTAGCTTTGAACAAACAGACTTCTAGTACCCAGCACACACTCTATCCAGAGGACTGGTTAATCACCTGAAGCTGTTGATGAAAACCCAAGGAGATTACTAAAAAAAGTCAGATTTACACACAGCAGGCTCCATAGCTCTGATGTTGTATGAGATCACACAAGTGCAAAGGAATTGCAAACCTCGAAGAGATAATGTGAAAGGTGGGGGAAAAAACAAGGTAGACAGTAATAATACTAAGGATAGCAGACAACTGGGGACAGCAGCGGAATAACTGAATGCAAGTAATAAAATACTCAAGGCACCTGAATGAAACTACAAACAGCTAGAAGAGAGGAGATAAAGCAGTTTATCTAAATAAACTCAATCTTAGCTGTATGAATACCTTAATGTTAAATTAGTACAATAGAATCTATGCATTTGACCATGTGAGCTAAAGCTGCAGACGGTTCAGTTTTCATGCTGCTGCACAAGTGGTTTTACCACTACAGGAAAAGCGAGGAAGAGGAAAAAACTACCAATTTTAAGACACACAACCAGTGACACTGCTTTCATGTTTTCAAAACATCAGATTGATAAGGTTCATCTTCATCTATATGACAACAGTAATGAGGACAAAACCTAACAGATTGCTGTTCATTTTGTGGCTACCAACAGAGATGAATGAATACTTACATAGCCACTGCCATCCTGAAGTGTTGTTCACCACAGATGAAAATACTAAAATCATGACCAGTCACCTTCTTTGACAGCCCACAACCTCATTAAACAGTGACCGCTATACTCAAGCTCTTCCCCCCCAATACAGACTAATGATCCAAACTCCCACAGAGGGGCCCCAGCTCAAGGCATGCTAACCCACTGCACCACTCCCCCCAGAGGACAAAGTAATCCTCTCGTTTAACCTGGGTAATCTTCATGAGTGCGTAGTCAACCCGCTGGTTGAACCGAAAAGCACTCTTCCTCTACACATCTTCAATTTTTTATCAGCCTGTGCTGCAGGAAGACAGACAAATATATGGCATTAAAGACAGGATAATATAAAACGGGACAGAGGAAAACAAATGCTCAATGAAGTGAGCCAGTTTTACAAAGCAACAGAGTCCTGGTGATGTCCTACCTTATAGAAATATTACAGGACACTTACATAGCAACGTATTGTTTGGAGAAGGAATCTCAAATTCTCCCTTCAGACCACTAAGAAAAGAAACACATTTGGATTCATTGGTTGAAATTATTCACCAATCCCTGTCAAAAACTTCTCGGTAGTTCAGAGGAGCCACACTTCTGGAGCCTCAAAAGGAGCAATCACACCTCAAATGACTTTCAACATCCCTATGTAGTCACCAGCTGAACAAGACATAAGACACAGCTTCAAGTACCAAAACCAGACAAATGACACAGCCCTATTCATTCTTCGACACATTTGACAACTCTGCTAACAGCAGAGAAGGCTTGGAGGAAATAAGGTCAAGAAGAAAGAACTGTCTGACTTCTGACAAGCCAGATATGACACTGCTGTTCAGAGCGTATCACTTCAAAAGACTTCACGGTCATGATGCATTCTTCCTTCGAGTGACGATAATACAATCACAGTGGGTTGAATCCTGTCCAAAATTCAGAACAACTTTTGGATTTCTCAAGAAAATAAAGTCTTCACTATCTCAAGGATAAAATAAATGTTTCAACTCAGTTTTTGATGGTCAAGCTGCTGGCTGCCACATTGCACAACGATGAAGGACAGTATCTTTGTTTGTATAGCACTTGGACAGAAAGCAGGAGATCATTTGTTTTATCTGATTAACAGAAGGACTGCTCTGGGGTGAAGGCTTCACCCAGAAGTTCAGGACTTTAGGAACCACAAAAATTCGGTAAATACAGTCAAAAATATAACTTCCCTGGAAGAAGCTGTTACTATCAGCCAAAACAAATCACAAAACTTCATGTCCAAAATGGAAAATGAACCTCTCTGACCTTAGTCTCTTGCACACTCCCTATAAATGAAAGAAGAGCAAAACCAAATTATGACTCTCCACTCCATTCACACTGTGCTTGAAGAAAAAATGAAGAAAAACAATAACAAATTCTGGATGTACTCAGATATTCAGCGCAGTAGTATGATTTAAAAGCCTACATAAAATAAAATAGCACATGGCTATGACAAAGCAATCCTGAGTCAGCAAAACAGTCAAACATATGCACAGGTGCTACTCTGAACAGGAGAAGACAATCGCTCACTTCACTGCAGTGTCAAATTAAGCTCCAAGGGGGTTGTCAGACACTTCTAAGTTTCATCAAGTGTAGAATTATTGCTCAAGTTGTTTCCCCTCTGACAGTTTGCCTTCCATTTGTTTTGCTGCACAAGAGTAACGCATCTCTTTCAACCCATAAGTCCATTCACATTTAACAGCAAGAGACAAAGGCAACAAAAAAGATGAACAAAAGCCTTTGCAAACAGTTTGTCTCACAACCTAAGGAAACACAACCATACTAAAAAAGCTCGAAGAATCATTGAAAATACCAGCAAAAAAGGCAGCAGCTGCACCACTGAAATGTGCAAAAGTTAAGGATGTGGCACCTCCCATCACTTCTAATTTCTACTAAGGATGAAAGACATATATAGATTTTATTTTTTTTTTTAATATAGAATCATAGAACCATAGAATCATT
>NW_009220762.1:28151-30247 GCF_000690835.1 Fulmarus glacialis | reverse complement strand
CTGAGGCGCAGGGAAGGGCGCTTCAAAGGTAAAGCTAGTCGGAGGTAGAACATAAGTTAGTCTACACTTACTATATAAAATTGCTTCTGTCTTTATAAAGATGATTTAAACTTGAAATTTGTAGGTGCCTTGGGGAAGCTTGGCTCCTCACGCTTTGGAAAGCCGTGACACCCGAGGCTCACCCGAACTTTGGGAGTCCACAAGGTAAGTGCCTGCTGAGGAGCCGCAGGTGAGCCCTCATCACAGCTAACGGAGATGTAGTCAATACATTCGGTGGAGCCTGGAGAGCTTTTCGGATGATCAAGTGAAGGTGTCTACTTCAGGATGAAATTAATTGCTCCCCGGGCTCCACCGACTGTATTGAACTGATCCCCACTAGCTGTAATGGTACGTTAGACACCTAGCTCTCTACCAACGTGGTAGACACCTAATATAAGGTGAGCCAAATTCCCGATTTCATACAGATGTGGTATAATAAGGCTGAAATTATTCGGGCACCAAATTTCAATGACGTTTTCAAGTCCATGTAGAAATCAGAGTTTACTGAAATAAGTCATGCTAGGTATTTAAAAAGTGATGATGCTCTGCTCTGCATCACAGATGTGAATGTCAAGAAGAAACAGGACAAAGAGGTTTGTGCGCTGTGTGTGCACTTGACAGGACTGAGGACCTCAAAGTCACATTTAGCTTACCGCAGTACAAGGCTGAGAACAAATGTCACTCTGGAACTGGAAAATGTGACTTCTTAGCTAGGTAACAATTTTTAAACAGGCAACCAATAGTAAAAATTCAGGCAAGTCATAAATTTGTTATATTCCATAAAATTTTTATATACCACAAAAATCTAAAATGACTTTTAATATTTACATTCAAATGCCTTTTAATACTTACATTCAAATGCCTTTTAATAATTACGTTCAAATGCAACTATTGAATAGCACTTGTAAATGTGAAGATCCTGAACCTTTGTGAACAAAATCTCTTAACACTGCCAAGGGGACATAAAAAGACCTTATGCTTGGGTCCACAAAGACTTAAGCAAATTTCAGCATATCAGTATGTAATTTTAAAATGTCCAGCTCCCAGCACTAACTTCAGATTCCTGTTGCTCACTTGTCCTCTCCGTACAGGGCCCGCAGTCAGGCAGGTAGGTATGGGATTCACAGTCAGCTCACAGAGCAGGAGGTATGTCTAAACTAGCCAGACGGAAGAACCAAAAAGATAGTGCATTGGAAATCCTGACTCTCTCCTTGGCTGAGGTTCTTTCCTCAACAAAGAATCTAAATTGGATTCACAGCATGACACCCATCATGTACGTTGTATCTTTGGCTACAAACAACTGGCTTACTCTTTGCTGTTAAAAGTGATTTGCTACAGATATTCTCCTTCCTTCTTTCAAATGCAAATGGCTCTGGCTGCCATATGTTAACGTATGCAAACTCTGTCTTGCCAGTATGCTGCTGAATGCGCATAACTGTACATAAGTCATGGGCAACCCTCATTTCTAAAGAAAGGGAAGGTAAATAATGAGGTGCAAAACCTGCAAAGCTTGTAATGCTTCCAGAGTGAAACCTCATTGGGAAAAGCTTGGGTGCCTCCTGAAGCTTTAGGGAGCTAATGAGGTACTCATGGATTAATTATTCGCCATTTTGGACTTTTTTGACTACCCTCCACTTAAAGTAATTAAGCCTTTTTGTGAATCTGGTTTTCATATAGGTGAGGATAAAACCCGAAAATTTTTCCAGCATTGCCTGTGTAATAGGCTTAGGATTGCTGGTTTAGTGCTGAAGGTAAAGCTTGCTTTTATTTCTTTTCACACGGAATGGAGTGACAGAACAATCATTCATTTAGAGGTTTACAGTCCTGATAGCCAAGAACTAGTGTTCTTCTGTTTTGTGAATCTGGTTTTCATATAGGTGAGGATAAAACCCGAAAATTTTTCCAGCATTGCCTGTGTAATAGGCTTAGGATTGCTGGTTTAGTGCTGAAGGTAAAGCTTGCTTTTATTTCTTTTCACACGGAATGGAGTGACAGAACAATCATTCATTTAGAGGTTTACAGTCCTGATAGCCAAGAACTAGTGTTCTTCTGTTTTA
>NW_009220762.1:0-28140 GCF_000690835.1 Fulmarus glacialis | reverse complement strand
TACATTGATGTCCTACAAGGTAATCATACTAGAGGGATTCTTCTCTGCAACGTTGAGCACTGGAATTGGAATGAAGTCAGAATCATTGAACACACTAGAGACTTTTGCCTGTATTTTGCTGAATAAAGATGCATTTGGGCAAATATTTAAAAACTATTTGAAAGCCGCTCTGTGGACTTGTTATCACCGACAGATACAGCAAAACTGAATGAGTAGCAGTAGTTGGCAAGCTTGTCCCAACAATATACCAAAATACTTGCAGATTTGTCAATACTGCTGGGATACAGGGAGCTGGCTCTGATTTTATTTGCCACTATCTTATTTAAGTCTACAAATATATTACGGAGTCTATGAAACATCTAATGATATCCCTTGTTTCAGAAAAGATTTATTAAGTCAGTTTTTCTGGGATTAGATCAGATGAGATCCATTGTGGGTTTCTGAGAAAACTACATACCCCATGCTAATAATTATAGTTTCACATACTGATTGAATGGTAGAGGAAATGTAGTTTTTGCCCTCAGATACAGTGCCAAGCAGAGACTTTTTTGTATCCCAACACTGTCAGTGTCAACTGGTAGCTTGTCATAAGAATTACGCAAATGATTTGCATTATTTAAATATACAGTGTTGTCCACTTTGGAGTTAAATTAAATCATCAGTCCTCATGCTTACCTTGGAACATATCCCAGAATAGGAAGGCTAGCACTTATCTACTAATCTACTCAGAACAAGCTTAGAAGGCTTTGACACTGCTCAAATGTCAGCTTAAATATCTCCATTTGTTTATTACATCTAGTTAGTGGGGTCGATTTGGTATGTTCAAAATAAAGTTATTTAAATTTCCTGCTCAAAAGAAAATCCCAGGAGACTGGAATTTATATTTCTGACTTGTTTTCTAACATGATTAGGTTGCTTTCTTCTCTGAACTTGTGATGTTTTTGAACCAACTCTTAATTACTAATTAATCACTAACAGTCAGATGCTCCCCTGCCATATAGAATGAAGGATAGCAGCGCAGTAAAACAGGGTGGAAATGTAACACCTCGCCCAGGAATTTTCTGTCTTAACTCAGTGCAGGTTAATGACTCTGCAGGTTAATGGCAGGTGGTTTATGTCTCTTTGACATCTGGGGTTTCCGTGGCATTCATAGTAGCACCTCCAATTATTACAATTACCTGAAATATTAGCAGATACCTGAAAAGAAGTTAATGTTAAAACTAATGATTTCAATAACTTCTCCCTACTGTTTCCAACCCTTGTCTTCAGTTACAGAAGGCTGTAAAGAAGAAAGCTGTGCGCCGTACATACCCTACAGAGGAGGCTTCTGTGGCAGCGCAGCTTGCTGATAGCAGCTTGCATGGGAACAGGAGGAAGGGCAGAAGGCAGAGATTCACTGGGCTGAAATCAAACTGATTGGTCCTGTGCCTTTCCAAAATTAGAGAAATTCTCTCACTCCCTCAGAAGTGAATAAAGCTTTGTACTGCGGCAGACCTGCTGTCCTCTTAAACTGTAGTGGGTTCATTTTATTACACCGATTTTAATTTTTTTACTATAGCTAGAAGATACAGAACATTTTCTAGATTAGTTCTTTCCATGTAGAGCTGGTAGGCTTACAGTTAATGTGAGGAGCAATGGGGTGGCTAAAGGAGGAACTTTTCGGTGTTTCTTAAGTAAGTTCTGAAGAAGCGTGCAAAGGAAGGCAATCTAGCGGAAAGAATGGCAAGAGTATTGGGTTTTATCTGGGTTTTTTTCAATTTATTTTTGCATCACACTATTATAAAAAATGTAGAGAGTGCTCAAAAGTTTTCCATTTGTTATGGTTCTAGCCATTTTAATGACAAGTTTTGCAAAACTTCAAACACCATGTTAAACCTGAGCTCCATATCAATGTCTAGTAATACTAATATGTGGGTAACGATTGCTTCAATAACTCAAACATAATTCAAACAGCACTATCTTGTTTTTCAGCTAGAACCCCAGAATGGGAGGTAATCACCGTGCAGTGTTTAAGGGACTGGCTCATCTGGAGCTGAGCCAAGTCACCAGCAGCCACCAGCTCCTGCTCTTTGCATTGCTCACCTCCATCCCCAGCCAGGGCCTTTTCATGCCTGCTTCGTTGCCAGATCCCTCTCAGCCTTAACCGCCTTCCAGCAACCGTCTCTATTTTGTCCCAGCAAGTCACGAGAAATGTGCTGCATCTGCCACCTTCTGGATTCATGCCACGTCCCTCAGATGTGGGTGAGAGGAGAACAACGGTGCAGTACGTCTTGCAGAGATGCACGGAGGAAGCACAAGAAGAAAAGTGCTTGCCTGGACCTGTGGAGGCAACCTTGCTTCTTTGCATTGTATCTTTGTGGACTGAACATAAACACTGACGGTTTTACACTGAAAGTCTTAACCATCGCTTCCCTTTTAACAGTTGACCATGTGATCCTAAGCACTGACACCACATACACCCGGCTGTTGGCATCTCTGTGTTCAGGGGCAGCGCTTGATCAGCAGCTTTGTCTCTAAATACTTGTAAAACACTCCCTTAAAGTTGTTCTTAAATTCTCTGTCACAGGAGCCAGGTTATTTATTTCAGTGAAGGTGGGGATCCTGTGAAAAACAAGAACATATGGTAGCATAACCAGGAACTAGGTCCTAATGCAAACATATTAGGAAAACAAGTTTAAGATAGGCAAATTGATTCTGAGATTTCTTAATTGTTGATTTTGATCTCAGTTTTTATGTTTAATGTTCTGTGTTCACGTTCCATTTGTCTTAGATGAGACCTCATTCTTGTGAGAATTAAAAATACACTGGTTCAGCTGCCATTGGCTGAGCAGCTGTCGCTAGATTTAACATCGCACATCTGAAGGGCATTAATTTACTACAAGGTAAATTGCGAAACATCAGTAAGCATCAATAAAATGACGACATTTAAGCATAGTGCTCAGAAGACCCAATTAAGGAATCCATTAGGAAGTCAAAATAATATGTATAGCATTGCATAATGCAACATACTTGCATATCTGTACTTTTTTATGCGTACTAGAGATCAAGCACCAGCCATCTATTTCAGACTGAATTTGTGTCAAAGAGTACCTTTGTGATCTGGAGCATATGCTAAATTACCTGAGTCGGCTATCAGCGATAGCAAAAAATTTAAGCCTTTAAGATGCAGAAAACGAGTTGCATTGTTCCATATAGGTATGGCTGTGCTGAAATTGCCTATTCTGAAAATGAGATTTTAGAAGATATTTATAGGGGTATTCAAAGGATTTTTTTCTCCCTGATACCTATCCATATTTCTCTGATATCCTCCTCCTCTTGCTTCACATCCGTATTGTAGTCCTATCTGTGTATCACCACACAGTGCAAAGGTTATTAAATGCCTGTATTTACACTCGGAGGCAAATCTGTTTAAGGGAATACGTGGCCACCCACATTAAGACGTTATCAGGCCTGAAGCATAACACTGCTAAGAGATTAAAAAAATGATAAAGCTTCAAGCAGTTCTTCTCCCCGAATGTCATTATCTTATTTGTATTTGATTTATTTAAATTCAAGCATGAAGGAATAGTCTCGTCTTTTTTTCCCCTAACTCTAATTAGCCATACCGGAGGATGTTTGTGTTCGTATGACTTTATTGAAATACAATGATCCCTCAGAATAACTTGCAAAAAGTTGAAGGATGCTTACCCCAGAAATGTACTTGTGCGATATTTGCAACAGAAGTATGTACGCCTCCAGGAAACAAGCATTCCGGGTTTCTTTTTTGCCTCTGAAAATGTTAGTAATGGCAAAGTTAGGTGTCAAAAATCTATATCATACAAAAGTGTAAAATTTTGCCTAGCTGGGGCCTTTAAATTGCCATCAGAAAACTGAACTGGTCTTCATTATCAGAAAGAGGAACAATTGTAAAAAAAAAATCAGTGTGTTGATAAATCACATTTAAATACAGCGGAACTATTAGAAACACAAAAAATATGGCTTATTACAGTTATTCTTGATCCTATGCTATACTTTTTCCAGTGTGGGCCATTTTCTGTTTGCTGCTACAAGCACTGTTATGCTAGGGAGATTTCTAAAACTGAGGGTTAGATCTAGTCTAAAACTGAAATATAAAACTAATTAAATGCAAAAGCCGGGATTCTTACTGTTCTATTAGCTCCCTTCTCTGCACGTAGGAAGTATATTTCTTGTTTTTCTTGCTGAGCGCAATTCAATATACTTAAATATTTTTTAAAAATACGTGGAGTACTTTATAAATTGGGGCTGGGTGCACTACAAAAATCCATGTTCGTGGGGCCGGTTGTAGCAGAAATCAGCGCCTGTGGCAAAGAAATCTTTGCTGGCATGAAGATGATGTTCTGGACCTGCACTCAGCTGCCAATTTTGGGCTCTTCCTCTCCTCACCCAGGAGGCAGGACGGTGCCGTTTTCCGTTCAGCCGGCACAATGGCAAGGGCGGTTTTCCACTGACCTCCCAGGACAGACTTGACCGGGGTGTTAAACCAAAGAAACGAGCTCCAACATTTCGTGCCATCGTAATTTTTGAAGTAAACCCCAAAATGTCTGGATGCTGAAGCTGCTGGGGGATTTTTGTGCGCTGCCTTCAGCCTGCCTGACCAGCCTGAGCTCCATGCCTCCATGTTCTCAGGCGGCTCAGCGGCTCCTCTCCAGCAAATGTGCCTGCGCTCAGGGGAAATGAGACAGCAAGCAGGAATTCATCGGGAGAGGAGGAACTGGAGGGCCTTATTTGAAGGGGTGTCTAAACCACAACATTAATCTTTTCTATTATTACAGGCACATGCTGGAGCTATTGCCACAGACTCCTCTGGGGGCACAGGCAACCAGCCGTGCCGGGCTGCTGGAGTCCAGCGACATCCTACCTGCTCATATACTCCTCTGGCAGTTGCACTAAAGGTTGCGTTAAGGCCATTTTTGGCATATTAATCATGTCAAGAAATAACGATTGAATACTAAATCAGCTCACACTAAAACTCAAGTTTATTGTTTTGTCCCTACTGTAAACTAAGTTAGCAAGCTTTTCAAGTAGGAGAAAAACAAACCAGAAAAGTCAATAAACTCATTTGTACATACAAGACATGCATTTGCTGCAACATTTGTTCCTTAAGTACATATTTGGTCTCTGGGTATATATACTAGTAAGTATATATTTACAGCACAACTCGTTACACAGGTGACAAAAAATTACTAGTACAAATATTGGTTTAATTCAAGAATATTAGGCAGGACTTTACTTCTGGTTAATTCTATATGTGAAAGTATATTGAGAAGAAAGTATTTTCAGTCACTTTCTTACGGCTTTGATTCCAGATTTCAGTGCAGTTAGTTCTTCCACAACAGCACGGTTGGGGTCTCAATAACAAATGATTGAAACGTATTATCCATCAGTATGAGCAAGAACCGGTATGTTTGTATGTACAGGAAAAGCAGCTTGCAAGTTGAATTCAACATCAGTGATCTTGCTGGCAACATGTACATTTGGGGGCAAAAATTAAGCCTTTATATCTTAGGCTGCATTTAGATGTCATACAAAACCCAGAAATTTTGCTTACTTGTAAGTAAACTGTTTTCATCTGAAGGTCCCTGTGTAAAAAGACAGTCACGAGGTCCAGGAAAAGCACCAATTTGGGGCTTAAGTACCTGCATTTGCTGCAACATTTCAGATGTGTCAGTACATTACACTGTAAAACAGGAAAGAAAAAAATTGCAACAGAAAAGAGCATGTCAGCCCCAGATGATTTATGGCCTGATTCAAAGCGCCCTGAATTCAACAGCGAGAGTCCTGTTGTGTTTTCAGCGGGGTTTGGCTCAGCTGCGTGCACTTTAAACTTCCAAACCGCAGTCAGCAGAGCAGTGAGCTGGGGCAGATGGAAAGTGCCCGTCACAGCCGGGATGATTCAGGGAACAGATGGGCTCTGCCGCGCTCCTGCTTTGTTTTGAGAGGGGAGCAGGAGGATGCATGGCCAGCATCGGGTGGGAGGCCGCCTTTGCTCTACGCGGATGGTGATGGCATGAAAGAAGATATTAAAGCGAGAACAAAAAGAGAGAGGAAGGGAGTGGTCCGAGGGGAAGGCTGGGTGGAATGTGCGGAATTAGCACGGGGTGGAGCAAGAGACAGGGGAAAAAACAGAGGCACACTTGGCGTTATGCAACTTGGCATGTCTTAAACCTGCTACTGGCAGAGGAGGAATCCATAAAAAGCTCTGAGGAGGAGAGGTGGCAAGGGGGATTGACAAGAAAGGTAACACCAACGGGATGGAGCCCAGGTGGTCTGTGCACGGTGGAATGATGACTTAAAAAAAGAGAAAGAAAAAATGAAAGAGAAAATGAGAGAAAGAAAAATAGTAAAAGAAGAATTGCTGAATTATCTTGAAGAATTCTGGTTGCCTTCTATGTTGTATCCATAGAGTCTCTTTTTCTGTAAGTTCATGCAACTAAAGGGTTTTCTGAGCTGCACTGTCTAGCTGGGATGTCCTGCATTGTGAGTACCCTCGTGTTCCACACAAAGCACAAGAGAGGTGCAAAAAGTGTCTTCCCTCTGCAAAATCCAAATGTTACAGGACCTTCTGAGTGTGTGTGTGTAGGCAACACAAGCAAAACCCTCCAAATAATGTGCAGGTAAGGAACTTTTCTTGGGGAGTGCTTGTCAACAAATATTCTGTGTACGTGCACATACACAACCACAATACACACAACCATAATCTGTGAGCTAAACTAAGGAGGTGCTGGGAGGCCAGCTAAAGAGGTCAGGGTACTGCTCCAGCAAAAAACCCCACAGTTTATAAAGTCATTTTGTCTAATATTGGTGCTTCTGTCATGGAAAGTGCTTAATGGAAACCTGGACTGATCATCAGGTGGCTATTTCATCGTAATCAAAAGTAATGACACATGCAAAAAAACCCCATCAGCAGTTCCAGCCTAAGAGAATGAACCCTTGCCTGATACGAGCAGAAAATGGAAAGAGATCTAATTGTGCTATGTTGGAACAAATCCTAATATAATTTAAAATTCAATTATATAGACTTTGAACTGAAATTTGATGACTCACCGGTGTTTTGGTGATTACTACAAGCACTCTTAAGGAAGTTCCAAAGTTCTTCGCAAGTAAAAGGCTAATACTTTTTAAATCCAAGGATTCTCCCTTCCCTGAAAGAAGCTCAAGGAAGAAAATCAATAAGTGGATCACTTCATTCAAATGACATTGTGTAACCACCTCTGGTAAGAATTTAGGGCGAGGCCTGAGAAACACTTTATCGAGATGGAAAATTATAAAGGGTGTGTGTCTTTCATCACGTGTTGTATTTCTTCATTTTGTCTTGCTGATATAGTAACAGCCAAGATGATCTCCTCAGACATAGCCATAATTAACAAGGCATTGGCCTGGATTCAAGATAAGAGTGTTTTAGACCTTTAAGAAGAGAATTGCGATCCAAATGGGTAGTGGATTACTCACTGCTGAATGAAAACCTTCAAGGATTTAATTAGTGTGGAAAAAAATCAGGTAGACTTTCATAGTGGGCAGAGGTAAAGGTGGAGATGCAGTATTCTCTCTTTTCCTGGGCTGTCAAATCCAGCAGGAAAGCCACTATTCACGAGGAACCAACAGACAATATTGTCAAAAGCCAGGTGCTAATGTTGTCTTGGCTAGACCGCGGCAATTATGATCCCCCTGTCAGCACCCTGTCTGACTTTCCCACGGATCCGAGGAATGGAGATTTGAATGTATGTACTAATAACAATTTAGTCAAGCAAAAAAGCGTAAGTATGTTTGAAAGGAACTCTAGATTTTGGCCTGTTTATTAGAGGAGATGATTAAACAACAGCAGTTCCTGCCTCCTCCAAAGGTTTATTGACCAATAACCCTACCCCCTGAAATCACAGTGTACAAATGAGTGTCTGGTCTTCAATTCACGGTACGACAAAAAAACGGGGTCGTCTATCTGCTAAATCACTTCTGCGCCTAGGAATATTTGCTGACAGATGTACTGCTTTCATAACCAAACTGTCTCCTGGCCCAGCAGGGATTATTTTGTCTCTTCCTTGCTGTGAGAGCGCTCGTAATTTGATGGATGGATTCTGCATATTCCCACTGCCCAAGCATGAGGGAGCTGGCGGCTATTATGGCTCTCCCACAATTTTTTTGTACAGATACCTAGTCTTTCAATCAGCCATGCTGCTTTAGGGCAAGAGAGGAGCTTAATTAAATTATGTGGGCTCAAAAGACTGTAAATGGAGGTGTGGCCTCATATGCTGTGTGACAAAATTGCTAGGGGCCAAATACCTCATCCACCCTCTTGTGACCTTTTCTTAAGGCTTGTCTCCTTGCAGGAAAGTCTTGTGCAATAGGTATGAGACCCAATTAGAGTTTAATAACTATTTAATACCTGCCCTCTGCATGGACTTTCCTATTTTGCAAGAAAAGCTGTCTTGAGGTTTAGCATAACAGAGAATAACTTTTGCACACAAAACACCAGCAAGAGACTCGATGCTATCACTCGGTACACAGCATCTTTCTAGCGCTCGTTGTTTCAGGCTCTTCCTTCATGTAAACATGTTTGGTGGAATTTTTCATAACCTGTGCTCACCAACCAGCAATATTTATTTCTCTCAGACACTTCTCATCAATCCTAACTAGAATGTATGCTGGAACGGTGGATGACAAGTCTCAAACAAATGATTTATAATCGTTAGATCACTTGTAAACAGAGAAGGACTTACAGAGGGATTCAGAAACAATAAACTCAAGAGTGACTGAATCAAGATTGTGATGTCCGTTTTAGAAAGGATTTTGAGGTGTTACACTAACCAAGGATTTGATATTCACCCAAATAAAAAAAAGGGATCCAGAATGCTCACTGTTTTAAAGGACTCCTCCTTAGAAGAGAAAGAGTGCACAAACCCCAGACAGCGGGGTTTTTAAGTCTCAAAGCTCAGACACCAGGAAAAAATGCCCTGTATGACGGGGGAATGGAAGCCTAACAAGGAGATATGCCGGGCGTTATACTAGCTGACACGTCAGCTCCTAGACAGTGCTGTTGGTATTTAGAGGAATTACGGAGAGAAGGAAAGTTGAGGTCTGTGAAGACACGGGTGCTGGCCAGTGCCATCTTGCAGCCACAGGTGGTAAAAACAAACCGAGGGGCATCCAGGCATCTCCGCTCGGATCACAAGAACGTGCTGGGAACAAGGCCATGATGGTAAAAAGGCGGCTCTCCAGTGCAGGTTTACAAGTGGGAATCAAATGGCTCTCGCTCTAGCTGGGGCTTTGTCCAGGTGATTCAGGGGGCTAAAGTACTCACTCACCTAGTCCACCACTACCTTCATCAATACTACCTCCGTGAGAAGCGTGGCCTTACACGAGAGAGAGACACTATGCTGCTGTACTGCTCAACTATTTAATCTCTTTCACACGCAGCCCCGAACACCCCCTGACCCGTGAATGTAGCACTCGGAAGGGGCTATTTCTGCACACCGGGTCAACAGCTCGGATGGCTATATGGGAATTCCTCCTTGTCTGTAAACCCCACGACCAGAGTATGTGTTGTCTCTACTTATTTCCTTTTCTGTTTTGATCGTTCCTTGTGTAGACAAGTGCTCAAAAATTATTCAGAGGTAAAGGTTTGATCCTCCTTTCTCATTCATGTGAATTCAGATTCAAATTTTACATATATATGTTTGTCTATATATATACACGTGTGCATATACTTTGCTCATCATGACTGACAGCCATGGAGCATGGAACTATTTGTCTGGAGTACGTGCACGAACAGGCACGTTGTGTGTTTCAGTACCCGCCTTTGCCATTCTGCCTCAGCACTGGAGAGGCTGCAAGAAGAAAAAGTAGCCTAGATGTATTACAGCATCCTGTAATTTTATTATGAGACTTACTGTATTTTGTGGTCTTCTTTTAACCCCAGAGACTGAAATCCAGAGATTTCCTGAGAATCTCGGCTTTGATTTTTCCAAAGAAAAAGATTTGAGGTCTTGACATTGCAAAGAAAGATTTGAAAATTGTGATGCAAGTTTGCCACAGAGATTCAGAAGGAAAACACCAAAAATCATAAAAGGTACTTTATTATCCAGGGAGGCTGACTCGTGTGTTTTGGGAAATGCGATTTGCAGTATTGCGTAGGGTCACTTCTGCGCTACTTCACCTATGCAATCACTCGTACCAAAAAAACGATTACAAAGCATCCCTACTCTTATTTTGTAATATGCTCTGCTCACTGGTCCAGACCAGCTGTGCAAAGGATAGAGCAATGGTCCTGTTGTGTTTTCTTGAACTTCTTGGGCAAGCCTACTGGTGATCTTACCACACAGCTAGCCAACACGGCTCTCCTTTGGGGAGATCAGAAGGGGTCAGAGACAGCAGGTCAGAAAATGGTTAATTTTAAGAAATGGATTGTGCCTGTATACATTCAAAATAGTTGAATGTAGTTGAATGAATAGTTGAATAGTTGAATGAGCACAGAAACTCTGTGCTCAGACTTTATGTTCACGTCTTTAAGTATTCTGGGGAGTATCATCTAGCCGTTGCCTTGGTGTGGACAGCTGACATCCCTATTTGCCCCTTCTTCAACAGAGACAGAGGCAAGAATTCTTCAGAAACAATGAAGCAATTTGGGTTGGATAAAATGTCAGAAGGATGAGGTATTTTTAAACAAACCCACCAACCCCAGGTGATAAAATACTGTGTGACTGGAATGGAGAGCAGAATTGTTCAATGACATGGAAAATGAAACAATACAACAAATCTAACAAAATTGGCCAGCAGTTTCCTCAACATGTAAGCAAGATGATTGCTTTCAACACAGCCATTCTCCCTCCCCCTGTCAAAATGAATTTCAGAGTTGAAAGTCGCTTAAGTTTCGTGGCTATAAGAAAATTTGATGCAGATGCTTGGATGGATGAAGTCAATCCAGCTCCATCCATTCATTCCCTTGAACCAAAATCAGTTTGTGGCAGTTGAGGATTTGGCTTCTTCCTCCTCCACAACTGAGCACAGATACAGCTTCCTCTTACCACTTTATATAGAAGCATCTCACCTACAAAATGTGTGAGTTTCTTTTAACTGTGTTAAAGTTCATTTTGTTTAAGCATGTGGTTCTCTTGCCTGAAACACAATATATGCAGCTATAATTTTTTTTGTGACTAATTTGCCCTCATAGTTGTGGGCAATTAAATGGCTTTGCCATATTTGATTTGCAGAGAGGTAAGCACCTTTAAATATATTGTAATTGGGCTTTGGGGTTTTTTTTGTCTAGTCTTGTTAAAGGCTTAGTTAACACCTTTCTTGGAGCTGACTTCATGAACATGCAAATGAAAAACTTCTCTGAGTTGTTTTGTAAAGCACAGCTAATTAATACAGTGAAGTACAACTGAGTTAAGTAGGAGAATCACAGCTCGTAAATAAAGATAAGAAAATTATAAGAGGTGTGACTGATATGTATGTAATTACCGGCTTGGGAGGCAGCCTGATCTGGAAGAACCAGAAGAGATTTGGGAGGCAGGAAATCCTGTGTCATAATCCCCATTCCACCCAGGGCTCGTGCTGCCGTAGGCAAATTGCCCTGCCTCTCCTTCCCCAAATGGTAGTCACTCAATGAGAGTCACGTAAGGCTTTATTAATAGAATAGACAAACACTTAAAGTGTGATTTAGGTACTTATGAATATTACATGGCACAGATATTGTCCCAAATTAAAATTTTCTTGCACCATTCTCCATATCCTGTTCAGAAGTGAGGAAAAGGAGACTCATCACTTCTCAGTGGTTGCTCCTCGAAAGTTAAACAAATCTGATTTTTGGTACTTTAAAGTAATGGATTACAAAGCAGATTGCTAGAAGGGCATTATCACGGTAAGGTACATGATCCTGAAGAGAGTGCTGCCCAAGGGCTGCTGATAGCACAGAATCAAGATTTTGTGTCTCCTTCAGCCAGGAGCAAGAAATCAGTGTCAATCCTCAAAAAAAAAAAAAAAAAGAAAAGTCTCAGTTGTTGACAATTAATAACCAATAAATTTGACGTTATAACTCCACGTTAATTCAGAATTTTACTCAAAAGCAATGTTTATAAAAGGACTTAACTCCTGTTTTGTAACATCTCACTCCTACAATAGACAGAGAAAAAAAGATCTGAAGATGGGGAAATCCGAGAGGAAGTAGACTGGAGGTTGAGTCAACGCTGTAACCATGCAGTCAGAGGGTAGATGTAAAATCCTGAAATGCGCACATCTGCTTCAGTGAGCTTTGCTGATCCAGACCCAGATGCTTTCAGGCAGATGGGGGATATTCCAGTCATCTCCACGGTGTTTCTCAATATTCAGACCCCCTGTGTGTGAGGTGTCTTACAAAGGCAGCTGGAACATCTGTGTTTTCCCATGTTACAGGACGACTGCCAATTTGCAATACCGGCTTGTTTATATTGTCTCATTTGGTAACATATAAGCTGTACGTTTGAAGTTATTTACCCACCTTGAGCCTGAACAAATCACCTTTCTAACCTGTTAGGGGTCAGCATGGGTCTGGTGAGAGGATTCCTGCGCGAGTCCCTTCCAGGCTATTGCCACTGATGCACGGGCTTTTAGGGCACAGGAAGAGGAGCAAACCCTTTTCAGGTTCCTCCCAGGATAGTCTGCAAATCCTTTCTCTTTTCAGTATATTTAATTCAAGGAAGATTCTTACCTCCACTAAATTAATGTAATTAATTTTAGGCCAAGTCACCTCGCATACGTGCTAGACAGACCATGGCACTGTGGCTTCTCTAGCTTCTATACCTCTGTAACATCCATTCAGAAAGAAGTCTTGTATTTCCTGTTGGGGTGGGTAACTGCACCCTTGCAAGGGGGAGAAACTGAAATAGGTTGACCTCTTTCACACTTTTCTGTTCTGAGTCATTGCTGAGCAAACAAACACTATTGTGAAGAAAAGAAACTAAGAAAATGTCTGAGAGGGACAATGGAGCTGCATGTTGGTCCACTAGTGCTAAAAACATCTGGAGATGTAGCGGATAAGTGGGGATGTTTTTGACCTTCATCTGGGAGGAGAAATCAGAGAGGTGCCAGTAAAGTCAGCTAATGAAAGGTATTTTGCCTTTTTTGTAACAAAATTTATTTCTCCTGGGTACTCGGAAGATAATGACTATAACAATACTACAACTGCAGCAAAATGGAAACCAGCCAGGTTATAGTTTTGTCTCTGGCAAGGAGCTGAAGCACTTAATACCTTTGACAGTGTTTCATGAAACCAGGCAGATGAATTATGAAAGAGTATTACAGAACGTGAAAATGTAAAAGTGAATTGAAGAATATAAGAAAGCTGTTTTCATCAGAAGGCAGATAAAGAGGGTGAAACGCTGGAGGAGGCTGACTGATCTAGGGCTGACTGTTTTGAACAGTTGACTTGGATGAGGCAAGACTATTTGAATCTGGAACATAAGATTCAGAACTGGAAAGCTGGAAGGCTTGGGTTAAATGTTAATACAACAACTAGAATTTGTGAAACAGAGGAAGTTACCTAGCCCAGCTGGAACGTACAAGAGGAAGGACAATAGCCTTGCACAGATGCCAACACAGAGATTTCAGAGCTCTCCAACAGAATCTTTTAAAATACTGGATATATAAGTCTGAGCACATCTCCAAAAAAAAAAAAAAAAGAAAAATTAAGGAGCTATACACGTTGTAACAAACAACATGAGCCAACACAATGGCTGGCATGGGGATGGTGGCGTAAGATCTGCGCAGGATTACATCACTCTGCAAGAGCTTGCCAGCAGTAGCAGGTTGTGCACAGCAGGCTCGGAGGGCTGACAGCAGCCCCGCCAGCTCAGAGGAATGCTTTGTACCAGCATTGACTGTGCAGCGTGCCAGGGGAACGAATGAGCGAGCGAGGCAAGGAAGGAAAGAAGGAAGCATTGTTCGGAGAACAAACGGGATATTTGCGCTCAGGTGTGCAAGCCAGCGTGATGCCCGAGGCCACTGGTACTCGGGAAAATCCGCAGCAGCCAAAGGCTGGCAAGGGAAAAAAACCTGTTCTCACTCCGGCTCGCTGATCATCAGTAACAGGGGTGCGCTGCCTTAGGGAGAGCGATCTGGCAGAGACTGAGGCAGGACTACGGGACGGTTGTAGGGAAGCTGAAGTCCCTCTCTGTGCAACAAGGACTGCAAACACTGAAAGGCTTTAAGCAGGAGACTACCGGCAGGTCTTTTGATTTTTGCTGTTCGCTCTATCTCTAGGTGACTTGGGAGCCGAGCTAGTTGAAGAGAAATGTTCAGTCACCTTTAGTAAGACTCTGGTCACGGGTTCCCGGAGAGAAGTATTTAACACTACCCGCTGCAGGTGGCTTTGCAAGCATCTGCAAAGCTGGGGGTGGGCGAGAGGGCTGGCATCCAGGGACTGAATCAAAAAATGGTAAAACTACAGGATTACCTCTAGCAAGAGGGGAATGCAGAAAAACCTGCCATGAGAAAGGTGCCTTTGCCTAGGATTGTGAGGCTACAGAAACAGTGGTAGGCCCAAGCCCTCAGTGTGAGACTAATCAGCCAGGGCTAGGATTGCTGCGGACTTTGCAGGACCTCTGGCATTGCTCTGTGCAAGATCTGGCTTTTCCTGTACTTCCACAGCAGCTGGTCGCTCTTGGGGACCGTCAGTAAGCAGCTTCTGCGCTTAAATGGATAAACTGTACACAAGCCATATCTCCAGTAGTGCATTCAGCCCTCCCTGTGTGTGTGCATCCCGTATCTGACCCGTGCAGGCGCTGCAGATAGATGCACTGTGGCCACACAGAACGGCTCTCCGTCCCACGGCACTCCGTTGGCCAGACTTGATCTTCACGCGTGCTGTGTAGACAATCCACATGTGCTACAAGGCAGAGTAGAGGCTTTCACTACACTGCGTCAAGCCTTCAAAATCTTTATGACATCCTTGAGTACAAAGCTCAGCTCACACTGCGTTCATGGTGGTGAAAAGCAAGAGTTTTTCATCCAGTTCCGGAACTTTCACTTTCCAGTGAAAGCCAAGGCTTGTCCCTTGGGAAGTGTAGTACCGTGAGGGGCTGTGAAAACACAACAGATGTCACTTAGCCCTCATCATGTCTCCTTTCACTAGTTCCGGACTTTTCTTTTTGGGCCTAAAGTATGTTACTAGAAGAGTCAGCTCTTAATTTCAGTGAAGGCTGCCTTTCTCGTAACCATTACATCATCTTGGAGGATAGAGAAGGGTCTCATGACAGCATTCAAGTATGCAATATTTGCAACATTTCAATCAATCCTGCTTATCCCCATTTCCATCTGTCTTGAAGTTCCATGAAAATCACTCCCTTCCACATCTTGACTTACTTTCCTAAACTTTGCCTCACCCCAGAAAAGTAAGACTTCAAATACATGTAGCGAGGGTTTTCAGTTGAAAAATAATTCAAGGATATGCCAGTATTATTCCCAGAAGGAGAGAAGGGGAAACGTTACGAGGTTATCCATGATAACCTGATGCCAAGCTGAGGCATTTTATGGCTGAGCCTCAGCTCATCCTCCCGGAGCGCAGGCAGAGCTCCGTGTGCCCGTCCAAGCCCTGCCACCAGCCTGCATTTGCAGAGCCAAGTAGGAGGACTTTCGACACCCAGTTACCAGATATTACTCCTTAACAAAGCCTCTCACGTCAGAAGCCAGTGCTGCTTTGGGAACATCTTGCAGTCGTTACGTAGGCTATCTGTTACTCAGCGACAAGCCATTAGATAACTCTGTGTTACCACCAGGAACAGAACATTTCTGTTGAGGTTTCTTCTTATTGGAGAAAAAAGTAGAGGTAACGTTTTGAGAAGTGAGACCCATGCGAAGCTGAAAATCCCCGTTTCTTTCCTAGTGCCACAGATTCCTGTGCCTATGGGATCCTTTACTGTAGGGGAAGCCAAACGATGCTTCCGTCTGCTCTCTGTACTCACATTGTTCAGGGGGGGAGCCTGAAGCGCAAGCCCCCGCTGACACCACTGGTGAGTTCATGTGCACTGGAATCTGTGGGGAGAGTTTTTCAAAGACCCACAGCTATTGCAAGAAAAACAAAATAGCTTTTTTTTCCCCTGACCCCATCTGGATGTGGATGTGGTCAGTCCCGGGTTCTGTCCTAGTGTTGCCTGAAACAAAACTATCTGACCCAAAAAGCCCTGTCTAAACTCATGCTATCGAAAGTATGATAGCAAACATTTTAAAACGCAGTTATTTTCATTTCTGTGGCATGCCCTTGGACTGTTGGATCAACCGCTGACAGAGTCAGGGACCTGACACCAGCCTAGAGGTAGGCTTTCTAGCTTTTTTTTTCTCTCTCTTTTTACTATTTTAGTCACCTAATAGTATCTGAGCTGCAAACCAAAGCAGATGCGATTATCTCAGCTGTCACTGGGACGGAAGTGGCGTTGTAAATAGACAGGATCCAGACCACATAGCACTTTAAAGATCCAGTTGCAACACGCCGATATACAAATAGTGACAAATAGGAAACCACTGCAGCCTTTCCAGCGCCAATGCAAAGCTTGCACAAGGACTATCACCGTTGTCAGCTATTTCATTCATACCTCCAAGTACCATCTTACGCAGAGCGTGCTGCAAAAGCTCCTTCTCAAAGCTGCATGTCAGCTTTAACAAGAAAAGGAAATGGTAGGCAGAAATAAAGTAATTGAACTGCCACAGTTATGGCAAGCCTAACAGCGGCTGAATCGATGAGAGGTGAACAGTATATTATGGGAGATGTAGCCTTTCAAAAGGAAGAATGTTATTGAGAAGGGCAAGGTTAGAAAATCATCATTAAAACTAGATTTAAAGGTACAAGGAAAGACTTGGTCAGTCTGAAAGAAATTATCTTCACACAATTAAGCATATACTTAACTGGACTTCTTATACTCAGCTTACACTTAAACAGTTTTCCAGTACAAGTAGTAATTGTTCTTATCACAGCAGATGTTCTCTGACATTTTGTGTCAGCATCCATTGTAGGTAAATCAACCTGTCTATGGAAAACAGTTCCTTTTACAGAATCATAGGGCTTTTGATATCTAGAACAATTAAATAAAACATATGGTTTTGCCTGTTGTTGTGTATTTATAAGTGACTGATACCCACAACACATCATCTATAGGTAAAATACTGCCTGAATGTTTAATTAATTTTATATTTGCAGATATACTACCATTAAGTCAAGTTTGGTTCTGCTAGCAATTCTAATACCCTAACTTTACACCTTTTTAGGATTATTACCGTATTTTCCAACAAATATTTTTATTTCAAGGGGACTTTTCAGGGAGCATGATGCTTCTTAGTGTGAGTAGAACTGGCAACACTTTCAAGGTGGACTTTACTTACTACTTACTTTAATAGTAAACAAATCACTGAATTTGCTAGATTTCTCTGAATATTGTATGATGTTTGATTTATAGATGTAAGAACTTACAGGAGTTTATTTTTATATGTTATGTTCAAAACTGTAAGTTTAAATTCTGCTAAGTCTTTGATATATTTATCAGAACCAGAACTAGTTATGAATAGGGATAAGTCATTCTTTGACGCTTCCATTGAAAGCTTACCTGCAACAAACTGTTATATAAACTGCCAAGTTTCATTTTACCAGTCAAATAATTGAAGTACATATAACATACTTCAGAGACTAATGTTATTAAACTGCAAAATCTGTTAACAACCCACAGAATTCTATTAATGCAAATACTACTACGGGTAATTTTCCTCCCTTTTTTTTTTCTCTTTTTAAAAATAAATGAAATATAGACACCTGATCTAAAGAAGCCCAAACAAAGACTACATGGCGAGGGTGTTTTGCTCATGTGTATTTCTGAGTATAAAACACAAGCAGGTTTATTCCATTCTGCATCTCCGAATGAAAAGTACAATCAAATACATTTTGAAGTGCCAAAGGAAATTACTACTCAGGAAAAGTTCAGGGTACAATCCTGTGTTTGTCTTGTAAGGGGCACGGGTTATGTGCACTGTGCTGACCTCATTGACACGACTGTATCGACTAGAGGAACTGTCCTGTGATTTTACAATTAGTTTTGACTGAACGTATCCCATCAGTATCCTTTCCAAAGTTCCAGTTTTACACTTCCATCCTCCCGCAGGCTGCAGCTTGAGAGAGAATCTCACTCGGGACAGCTGTGGGGAGGAAAGTTAGCTATCTAAAAGATGGATATCCATATCTATACCAGCTGCATTATACTTCCTCTAGCGCTGACGGTGGGAAAGAGACACCTCCAGAGAGCAATTTGTCTCACTCTAAGGTAAATGGCTGAAGTAGATCAAATGAACTGCCCTCTGGAGACACTTGTTGCTGTCCTTTATCTATATAGTGGGCTTTGGCAATTATTTAGGTGGTGAGATGTACCCCAACTTCAATGTCTACGTTGTTTTGAAAACAGAATTGAGCCATTTAAGCCATTTAGGCCTTTACCACGTGGGAGTCGCACGCAAAGCCTTTGGTGGGATCCCAAGGTTACCAGAAATTTGCAGCTTCCCCAAGACTGCAGCGGTACCTCTCCAGGACTCAGTGTAAACGCAAACAACCTGACACCCCCTCTAGCGTACACTAGTCGGCTATTGCTGTAGCCAAAATGGTCTCTGTGCTGCTGTCTTAGGGTATTCTGAAGGGGCATGATGGGGCCATTCTTCCCACTCTATGCCACCCAAAAAATATTCTTACGGTAATAAAAATCACAGGTATAAGGGGCTTTGTTGCCCATTGTATGAAGGCATCTCACACAGGCTGTGGTAGAAGTCAGTATCTGAAGTTCAGATTTTGCAGTATCCAGCCATTACGGTAGGCTTTTCCTTAACATTTTGCACCGATATACCGCGTCTGGCACAGCCCAGTGCCTCTTCCATGGGGTGCTGCAGACCTCATCAACTTTTCCACGCTGGAGCTTACACCACCGTTGCCACACCTGGAGCTGACACGAGGTATAGCTTAAGAGAAGCTCAGCCTATGGAAAGGCTACAGGGGTTGGAGATCCGGCTGGAAACGACATGCTGTGATGGCATGGAGAGGCCGAGGAGAGCTGGTAGGAATGATGTTGGTGCAGGGCAGCTCTGTACCGGTGCTCGCACCCGTGCTCAGGGAGCTGACCCTTAGGTTTCATTAGCTCCTCTGGCTGCTGGAACAAAATAATCTTTTGAGTGGAAAGGCACAGTCTCAGTTTTCTAGGACACCTACCTACGTTGCTCTTTAAATTAGAGTTATTCATTCTTTTCAGTCTAAACCGATATAGTCTTGTAGACAAGGGAATAGTTAATTTTTGAAGGACAAGGTGACATAGGACAGTAGTTTTTCACAGGCCTGATCTCAAACATTTTTTTTTTCCTGTTTGATGAATTTGCTCTTTTTTAAGCTCATAATCATAGGTACCATAACCATTTACCTTGGTTCACTGCAGCTTTATAAAATCCAGTGTGATACACTTTAAAAAATGGACTAAATTCAGATTTCAAGTTCATTTTAGCAGCAAGTAAAATGTTTGGCTTGTAAAACGTGCCTTCAGTAGGCTGAATGTGTTTCCGTGCTAGGAGTTTCCAGGAAACCCTTAGGTTACAATTACAAGAAGTTAAAACTGCTGCAGCAGAATTGTTAACTGGAAGTCAGAATTTCCTTTACACCATTCCTCTTATGCTTAGTCCCAACTGGACATCACTTAATGAGCTGGCTTAAATACTTTGTTTATTTTCTTTTTCTGTTACATTGTTTTGGTATTTGTGTGATTTTTTTTTTTTTTTTTTTTTTATCCTAACCTCTAATTATTTTTTCTTTGGTTTGGTTCTTTTACCTCATACTGGATTATCCACTTAAACCAGCATTTTCTAATAACGTTTCTAGGTTACAGGACTCACTCCTTTAAATTTATTAGGGATATGCCCAATTTTTAAAAAGACATTTTTTGTATTCCTTTCCAGGCTTCCTAATTACATGGTCACTAATCCAAAGAAGAATGTAAGCAGGAAAGTCTGTGATAAGAACAATAAAAACAGTGCTTGCTCTAAGGAACAAAACTGAAGCAGACTTCACAAACTAAAGGAAGAGGAGGAAAGAAGGTAATGGGTGGATTCAGTTGGAAGAAAGACACAGGGATTTTTCCTTAAAAAAATAATCTAGACAATGAGAAACTATGAGTGAAGATAACTAGAGCATAATACAAAACCTGAAGAAAGAAATGGAAACATGGCTTAATAAGGCTCAGCAAACAACGAATCTAGGGATGATACTGCAAGACAGATGGTATCCCAAACAGATCCCTGCTCCGCAAACTCAGATGACCCCTTTTCTTAAAACTAAGATGCAAGGAGATGACCATGAGAAAGTGAGAAAGTGAGGAAGGACAGGGCTGGAATGCTGGGTGAGCAAGCCCCAGGGACAGAAGACAGTTTGTTTGATCCCATCTGTCTGTTATTTGAACATAGATCTGAAAGATGATAAGGACTGAAGACCTATTTTCCAGTGCCCAACCGAGTATGGAGTTCTTTGCAGAATAAATGCAAAGCTTGTTGAAAGCAGTAGCATTTGTATTTAGTCAGATTTTACTCACTGTTATGGCATTGAGCAACGATGCTGAGAAATGGAAACAAAATTTACGTCAGAAGAAACATAGCTTTATGTTTGCTTGCTTATTCTATACGTAAAATACAAAAATAGAAAAATAATAGATATGTTTATATGGTCGTTTGTACAGTAAATGTGAGTTTTACAGACAATTTGTCACTGCTGCAGCCACTGGAATGTGCCAGTAAATCTGTGGCCCCGCATCTCCTTACAGCTGCTTTTATATTTGGAGTACAGCCATGTTAGTTCTGAAGGATTTATCAGTTTAGAGGACAGCTCTGGTGTGTTTAGGAGAGAACCTAAGGACAGCATGGCTCCAAAATAAAACTGTGTTTGGCTACTCAATCCTCTGCCACGTGAGACTTTTCTATGGAGGAAAGATTTCCAGTGGAGGAGACAGAGCCTTCCAGGGACCTCCTGCAATTACCTCCCCTCTCTATACCACAGGCTTTGAAGGCTTCTTTCTCTGAAATTTTCTTGTCTAACGGGAAAAAAGTGATAATATGTGGATGGATGAATGGATGGAATATGTACTATTGGAAAAAAATCAAAACATTCCAGCAAACACACTTTTTTCCATGAGAAAAAGCCCACATTAGTCACATTGCTTAATAAGCTTCTGGAAGACTCTTAGATGTTGTGGTTGCTACAGATAATACTACACAGGACAGGGTAGCTGTAGCTTGCAAATAGACAACAACCTGACCATTTTGTTGACAACTTATTTTGTTCACACATGCAATTAAAATTAAATGTAAGGACTGTTTGGTAATTTTGGAAGACAGAAGAGTAAAATCTAGGCAATGTAAATCCTCTGTAGCAAGCAAGACAAGTTCTGAATGTAAATTTCTTTTTGTTTTGTGTTTTTTTTTTTGAAACAACATAAATACATACTAAACAGCACATCAGGAAAACCTAGGAAATCAAGTCTAAAATGACCTTTTTCTTTTGTCCTTGCAAAGGAAAGCCGACAAATGCTCATGAGCTTTCACTCGTCATGTTTCATAGGAAAACAGGCATCTTCAGCTGGTCTGTATTGATTTGTGTGCAGGGATCCTCCTCCAAGACTGTTGTGCTTAATAGCTAAGCACATTCCAATTGCCCTTCTAAGAAATCTGAGTTTTATCCTAGGTCACGTTGGTCATTGGTCACATTTGAAAGGTTTGAAATACTCATTTGAATTATTATTTTCATTAGGAGTTATTACTTTTAGGTAGTATTGCACCAGCTTATAAATTCCAAACTCTGTCATATAGTCCAGGATTGATTAAGAAGTATTTATCTTTATTTCTTGGAAAGATGTCTGACTTTTGCCCTTTTGGTCTGTACTAGACATGATAATGTCAGCATTCTGTTTTACGATTTTCTTATTTACACCACATCCACAAATTCACTCTTGCAGCTGCTCCTCATGTGATTATTTCTAGTAGTTTCATTGTAGTTACCCATGTGAATAAGGCTTATTGTTGTGGTACACCACCATAGGCTGCAAATATGCAAAAATTATAAAGGGACAGGAAACTTTCAAACCCTTTAAATAATTTCTTTTGTTTTTAGATATGTATTCTTTTTGGTTTTGTTTGGGTTTTTTGTTTTGTTTTGTTTTAAGATTGCCCTGCAGCTATTTAAAAATAGCTTTAAAAAGTTTAAAAACTGCTTCCACTGATTTACTTTACGTAAGTCAACCCACAGGATAGCAAGCAGTTTCAAAATCTGCCAAACATTTAGCCAGGAGAAATTAGCAATTACGCAGTTATTTTTATTAGCTGCATATTGTATAAAAAGATGAATATCTATACAATAACATATTGTATAGATAATTTTATTTTATGACAGTATATGGCATTTATTTGTGACAGTATAACTGCTATGATTATTATACATGACAGTCAGATGAACTGGCAAGGAAGAAAGCATAGGAACAAAAGTCTGGTATTTTGGAGTATATATTTATACTGGAGGAACAAGCTCCTAAATACACTACTGTAGTGGATACTGGACAAGCATGCACTACACAAAAAAATTCTGTTTTCCTTTTCTGGTGAACAGCATATGGTGAAAACTGTTCCCTGGTGCCAGCAAAGATCTCTGCTGCATCAGTTACTCTGCCATGGAGATAAGAACTATGAGCTTTTGGACTCACATACAATGTAAACAATCATTGCTTGATCACTTTGCTGAATACAGCTCACATCCTGTTACTTATTTCTCAGCTCGTGTCTTGGAACTGTATCTAAACTGACCTTGAAACAAGGAACACTTATCCAAATTCTTCGTGTGTGAAGAAGTTACCTACTCAGAATGAAAGCTATGCCAAATTAAGGGAATGAGCAGCCAAGTCAATAATGGAGGATTTGTAGTCATAAAGACTACTTTGAATTACAGTGTCTGCAGGAGACCTTGTCAGTACTTTTATGTGTTAGGAGGTTATCAGCCATCTTCTCCATGCTGCTTTTAGTTTAAAGTGGATGGGGAGTCACAAATATTAACACTGCAAGAAATACATTCCTGGTTTGTGTAGTAAGGGATGTAGTCTCGTAATAATAAATGTTGTACCTGAACACTGAAGAATTGAAGTACCAGAATCATTCTGCAGTTTTAATGGAAACATCTTTGACAACATCAATAAAGACTGATTACAGATAAGAAATCCGGGAATCAGCATATGGTCTGGCTTAGCTGGAAATCTCTACCACTACTGAGTAGGAAAATCCTCTTCTAAAGGCTACAACAACCCTTATGCTGATAATAAAAGAAAGATGTGTCCCATGGTATGCACTTAAGCTACTGCTGGTGGTCATGACATGACATGAGGCCTCTCTTAAAAGTGCACAGCAACGCTACACAGCAGTTCAATGAAAGCCGTGAAAATAAACAAACATTTTAAATTGTAGAAGTTAAACTCTAAATAATTTAAAAATCTGAGTTAATTGGTACAAAACCTTATGCATCCATTTTTACTTTTGTTAAACATAGCCTTCATTAGCTCAGTTTAACACAAACTATCTAAACTGAGTTTAGACAAACCTAAATAATCCAAAACAAATTCAAAGTAGCTACTCAGCAGTTCTGCATTGATTTCCTATCAGGTTTAAAATCACACATTTGTTGTACTCCATTGAAAACAGAAGAAAATTATGTGGACTTCTGCTCACATTACATGACTAACTCCCCAAAAGATGTTATTAATACTCACGGGTAAGCTCTTACAACTAA
Source organism: Fulmarus glacialis (assembly GCF_000690835.1). Lineage (NCBI taxonomy): Eukaryota > Metazoa > Chordata > Aves > Procellariiformes > Procellariidae > Fulmarus > Fulmarus glacialis. The sequence continues at coordinate 4,328 of NW_009220762.1, read as the reverse complement.
CACTGAAGAAGGAATATTATCCCTGAAGCCTGAATTAAACTGATTAATTGACTGATAAACTGAAAGAAGTGTCATAACTGACTTATGAGTCAGTGGAAAAGACAGGAAGTGAGTTATTCTGTATCCTCCTGAACTTGTACAGGAATTTATTTAAGTAGAACTATAGTTATCCTAGTTGGAGTTTAGCCAGGGCATGAGAGGTAACACCACTTCTGCTTTTACGAAAAAAGAAGCTATATTTATGTCGTGCATCAATGCAGAGAAAGATTTAGTTGCTTGTATTAATCCTGCAATACCTCTGCTGAACATGAGAAATATAATCGGAAAAAGGAGCTTTTAGAATTGCACCTGAACGGGTAGAAAGATTACAGAGCATCTACTTGGTCCTTCCTCAAGTTTCTGTTGGCAGGGTTACAATAATTAAGCCTAAAATGCAGAGTTACACTGAAACTGATTACATCATTCTGTGAAGCAGGTAATGCATGCAGTTTTACGAACAGTAACATGCTGGAAGTTACTGAGAAACTTCCACCAAATCTTCCTGCCCTTCACCACATGATATACCCAGATTTCCAGGTAAGGAATAAAACAGAGTATTTTTTGCATTTCCATTTGTAAGCAACAGAGAGAAACACACACACACGTGCTCTATCTTACTAATATAATCAAGGGAAACAACATCAAAGTAATTTATGGTGCATCCGCTCAGTGGAAACACACGTTTCCTCTAAATACACTCTAAATTACACTAAATAGCTGGTTTCAGGTATTTGAATTTAAGATCAATAAAAGACTTTGTAGACCTGGGGACACCATCTGATAAAAAATTATGTTATCTTAAGAATGCACATAATGGATTTCATCGGTGTTGTATCATCAAAGTAATTTGTAAATGTTTGTACATTTCTGTACATAAACTCTGGCACACTCTTATATTCCACTGAAAAAAAAAAAAAAAGAACTAGAAGTTGCTATTCAGAAACATCTGTGTGCGCTGCTTGCATAATATTTGGAAGGATAGATCAGCTGTATCTGGGAAAAAGTCAGTCTTAGCCAGATGCAGAAAAACCACTCCATTATTCCTTTCAGGCATTGAGAGAATTTTAAAAAGGAGCTCAAATAAACCTGCTCCAGCACATCATTGAATGGGTTAGTATGTTTGAAGATGCTAAGAAAGCCATTCATCAGTGGTATTGTTTTACTTTAATTTTTACAAGTATACAGAACTAGTAGCTCATTTTAAATTAAAATACTGATAAAATGCTATAAAAATGTAGCTTTCTATGCTTCTGCCTTGTAGAGCACAAAAAAAGGAATGCATCTTCTCTGGATTTTAAGATCCAGGTCTAAGTTGTTTATTGTCTGTAAAACCTCCAGACTGTCTGCATATCTAATGTTTAGCGAGTACTCCCTTGCTTCCTCTATTCTTTTAGCACTTACTCCAACCACATAATTTGTTATGATTTGGTGGCCATTAGCTCGTCAGCTCTTTTCCTAACTGAATGGATTTGCAGACTAGAAAGGTTATTATGATCATCTAGCTTGACCTCCATAGCAATATAAGCCAAGAAATTTTATAACGTGAATCTTGCTTTGAGTCCATAATTTGAGGGGTGACGTAGAGCCCAGGATTTAGAAAAGATATTGAATCTTAATTTAGAATTTGGGAGATAGATTTAGTGGGTCCTTAGGGATATTATACCAAACAACTCCTCTTGTGGCTAAAAGAAAAGGATCTTACGCTTATTCTAAGTTAGTATAATTTCACCTGCCAGTTATTGGTTCTCACTGCCATCTTATCTGACACATTAAAGAGCCTTTTAATATTTGAATTTTTCTTCTCTTGCAAATCCTTGTACATTATGATCAAGCTTTTGTATAAGCTAAACGGATGCTTCTTCAGTCTCTCACTGCAAGGCAGATTCTCCCGGCTTTTCCAGTTTGTCAATTACTTGTGTTAAAATGCAGTATCACTATTTCAGTAACAGTTTGGTCAATGCCATATATAACAACAACCTTATTACTACTTCTTAATATTCCTCTGCTTTTACTCCAAGATCTGTGCCATAAGCATGAATCTTTTTGAGTTGTTCATAACCACGCTATAACACCTCTATAATTTGACTTAATATTCTTTGTACTTAGATGCCTTTCCACTCATCTGCATTCAAATAAACAGCTCAGTAAGTCCCATTCCACGCACCTTCGCCCCCCTCCCCCCCTGCAAAAAAGGCAGGCTCTGCTTCAGAAGTAACATCTCCCTATACATATTTACGGCTGCATCTATGTTATTAGAGATTATTTTGTATTTTCTTTATATAAGTTAATAAAGATTATGAATAGGATTGGAATAAAACCAAATGCTGTTGTACTTTGCTAAACAGGTCTCCATTCAATGATGATTTTCAAGATATAATTACTTTTCAGATCTGCCGGGTAATTGTTTTTCTTCAGATAAGTATATGTTGCAAGTTTTGTATAGAAATATTTTTAGATAGAATATTGGCACTAAATAGAATATTGCATAATGTCTTCATAGAAGCTCAAAATCATGCAGTTAGCTTTGCCAGGTGGAATACTAATCTCATTAAACAACAGGCCTAAATTCCAGCCAATCCTGCTGATATTAGAAACTCAATAATTCTTTAATTCCTACACGTGATTCTTATGTTTGATTTTCATGATTTTGCCAAAGGTTCTCATCACGTTATTTTAGCTCAAATAACCTTTTGCTTTACATTTCTAATGGGCGCCAAATCAGTTTCTCTCTTCCATTTCTGGAACGAACACAGACAGGTTGATTATCACCATGAATGATTCAGAATCCCATAAAATTCTGGGACATGACTTAGTTGGTCCTGAAAGTTTAAATGTTTTTACCTTTACCTGCTACTATTTAGCATCCTTACTAAGTAATGATTGAATAAAACATGTGCAATTATATCCATAAAGTATTACTGCATTACCCAGGTTTCTATCAAATAAATAAAAGAAATGCTTTTGTACATTGGCATTATAACTGAAAATTGAAATACTTCGTTGTAGCGGGGAAACCATGCCATTGCCAAGATTTTTTCTTTTTGATCCTGACATTTTAAAAAAAGTATTCCCCTTGACCTTTAGGCAACAAGCCAAGGCTTTTCATTCATATTATTATTCATTCTCATTGTTTCACAACTGCTAACTTATCATTTCTGCTTATCAGCTTCCATAGTTTTCCTTTCGTTTTATACACTTTTTAATTGCCACTTTCATTTTCTTTCTTTAACTGAATGCGTTCAGCTGAAAAGAAACTTTGACGATTGTAGTAACTTCATCTTTTGGGTATCCTGTACAGTCTTCCCCAATAAACTACCATTTACCTATTTGATGTATTTTTCCTAGGTATCTCTACCTATACAAGCATCATTCAGAGTTTTCTTCAGACTTGGAACGCTGTCCCTTTTCCAGCAAAGCTGCATAATATATATGGGAAATATTTATTTATAGCAAATATAGTTAAATGATACCATTTTACATTTAAGCAACCATAAATTCAGTAGATTAGTCTTTTTTTTTGTCAGAATTGTCAGAATTCAAAGCACCTGAGTGCTTTGAAAATAACATATGATTTTATTTTAGAAAATGGTCATCTATTATTTATACAAAATCCAGGGCATGTTTAGCTGTGGAGGTTTGAGATCTACACATACCCTACAGATTGAGATAAAAAAAATAAAAAAGATGATCCTAAGATAGCTCATCCTAGTTACTCTAGCTAAATGTTTACATAGCTGCTCATCCAGTTCTGTATTCAGATCATGTCTCACCAATTTATCCAATATCTCACTGCACCCAATTTTCTGATTTATCAGCCTAAACATTGACTCATAAACACATCAGGTCTTGGACTTGTGAAATCAGGAACTCTAGGTATCTTTAATGAGCCTGATGAGTCTACTTCTCTGTGCATTCTGTCTTTCTTGAAGAAGGTATAAAGTAATACGAACACTCAAGTTGTGACAGATATCCTGCTAAAAAACCATAGGTCACGCATTTGAATAAATGAGCCTTACATACAGGTCTGCAAAGTATCAGTGGCAAGATCCTTCACTGACAGAAACTCCCTCGGTGTAATCTATAGATTTGTGCATTTGGACTTTTTATCTTCCATCTTTCTGAAAGAATTGCCTCAATTATTTCGAATCTTACTAGTTACAGATGTATTTGGGCAGCATCCAGAAAAGTAGGCCCTTTCTCTGGCAGGCATTTCTTGAGTACCTGGCCTCAGATACAATCACTTTGTCATCTTTTTTTTTTTTCCACCTGAAAGCCCGCCCCCCGCCCCC
>NW_009220761.1:569-45466 GCF_000690835.1 Fulmarus glacialis | reverse complement strand
GACCAGTGTCCTGAACAGGCCAAAGTCCTATCTATCATTGCACAGTCTCAGCAATGATAGATTCAGCAAACAGTGAGGTTAGTTAGTGCATAAAAAGACTATCCTCCAGAAGCGTATGTGTACTACTGTAGTAAATATGTTTCAAGATAAAATTAGCTGTTTGGAACAATCTACTTTGTTGAAATACCCTCAGAGCAAACAGGGGATTAGGGCTATCCCTTCTCATGTTGCCTGGCCCTCCCACTTTTCTTGAAAGTTACACTTGGAGCAAGGACTTTCCCTAAGCAAACTTCTGTTTCTGCACCCGCAAGGGCTAACATTTTTTTTCGCTTTTATGGCTGCTTAGATGGGTGTACAGTCCTGTTTTTTTGGTCTAGCTGTGCAACCTTAATAAGAAGCAGTCATTTACGTAACAGGGTCAAAGAATACTTCTAAAAGTAATGCATTGAAGTCTTTCTCATAGCAGATAAAAAGATTAATTTTTTTTTAGTTTCTATGTTGATATTTTTTAAAAACACACACGTATATATTCTTCCTTTCCTTCAATGCTTGACTGAAATAACAATAAAATATAACCACTACTGTTTTTTATAATAAGCAGTAACGATTTTTGAAAAACCTTGGTGCTTCTTTTCTTCAATTAATGTTTCTGAATTCATTCTCTAATCTGTTCTCATTTTTCACTCAGATTATAAACTTCTGCAGGTCCCTTAGTATGGTAATCTCTCTACAGTACTTCGTGATTTACACTGGAGAAACTTTACTCGAGTTTAGAATAATTCTTTATAAAAAAGCTATAGTGAAAAATTAGTAATCCTGGCAGAAGTTGAGAAATTTGTGTGCTGCTGAGACAGTTTCATAATTTTTGGTCCATTACTTAGCACCATGAGTGCTGTTCTTACATTAAGATTAGGAAACACTATTTCAGATCTAGGATTCTGTTTTGCCTTTTTATGTTGTATTCTCAAAGCTTTTACGAAACCTTTTGCCATTTGGTATCATTTGTCATTGATATCATCCTTTAGATATGGTGTAGGTGAATCGTTTTCAAAAACTGGCTCAAACCCCCCACTTTTTCTAAGAGATGCCCATGGGCAATGGGCTTATTCAGCATGCAAAATTCATAAGATTGCTGTGTCATGTGAGAATCAGTGACCTTTTGTTTTAAATGGTCTAAAGCTCAACTTTAACACTACTGTTATATTTAGTTACTATGCATTTAAAAATATTTAGCAGCTAATTAAAATGATATAGAGTCTGTTTGTGTTTTGCACACCACACAGATTCTTGTTCTTTTTCTTTTTACTGATTAGAGTAACTATTTGCTGCCATATGAATGCATTTAGTTAGAAATCTAGGGATAGATAGCAATATAATTACAGTAAATGCAGAGGCAAGTGCAAAACTAAATTGCTTCTGTTTATGCGTGGAAGCATCACGTTTCCAAGCTGGCCTGAGTATGCACTACACAGACTTTCCCCATGTAATTCAAGCTTTTTATCTGGGTGTCAGGCTATGGTCCAGGGAGGTCTGGTTTTAAGTATTGGCAAAGCAGGCAGGATGCAAACTGCCTGCTCAGCTCACGCCAGCAGAGGTGGAGGCTGGCTGCTGGAGCACTGCCCGCTTTCCCAACCACTGATTCTACTTTCTGCCTGCAAAGCCCTCTTGCTTATTCCCAGCGGAAGAAGCCCTCAGCACCAATCTCTGTCTCACTTCCATTCCTCTTTCACAAACCTTCCCTCTTGCTGTAGGACTGCATTTGGCTGCTCCTTCTCACCTTCACTCCTTCAGCAAAACAAGGAAAAAGAAGAGTGGAGAGAGTTAGTGTATGAAGGGACTGGACACAAGAGGAGGAGATAGGGAGACCCCTGTGCCTCCACTCCTCAGCCTCCCAAAAAACTCACCGACCCTTTCCATCTCTGAGCTAGAAGCAAGCCAAACCTTCCCAGTTTCTCTATCCTGTATGAAACTTCTCTAATACCCAAGCAACAGCTTCCTATTCTTCTGAGATGTGATAGCATCAGTACCACAGAACAGAATTTTATTGACACTGTGGACCTTGAAACCAATAGGACTTTTTTCAAGCAGTTCAGTCATCATTGGATCATGTTATTAGTAATTTGTGGAGTAGATTGCTTGATGTGTACATTAGTTTGGGTATGGTTTTTACTTTAGTTACACATTGTAAGGGGATTTTACTTGACTTTACTGTCTGTTTTGACCACACCTTACTTCTAGATTATTATCTTCTACTTCCATACTATAATTTCTCAAGTCCCTTTATATTTTGCCTTGTAAAGCATCATTTAGCCTTTCCAAAGCTGAATTCCTGTTGAACTCAAAGAAATTCAGAGAAAAACAATAAGAATGATCAAAGGCGTTAAACGCTTTCCAAAAGAGGGACGAGTGGGTGAGCTAGGACTCTGGTCTGGAGAAGAAACAGTTGAGGGGGATAACATAGAAGTCTACAAAGACCTTGGAGAACTTGGATGGGTATCTCTCTCCTGGTACAGGAGCAGAGGGAAACAAATGAAACCAGGTTCAGAAAAAATGAAAAGCAGTGATTCCTAATGCAATGGGTTACTGATTTGTGGAAGTTTTTGCTCAGGATGTAGTGGAGTCTAGGAATTTGTGTTTTCCTTAGCTCAAGGTGAGCTAAGGAAAAAAAATTCTGTTGGCAGCTATTAAATACAGAGAAACCATATGCTTCCCAGGAAGGCACTGAAATGTAAACAGCTGGAAGCTGAGCAAGTAATAGCGCCAAGAATGTATCCTATATACTTGCCCTGTTTTTATTCTACATATGGTGTAGGGAGGAAGCCATAATTTCAGTTATGAGGACAAGTTACAAATATTTGAACCAGTCAGGACATCTTTATGTTTCTGTGACAAGTGACAATATTAGATAAGTGACAATAGCTACCTAGAATTTTCAGTTCTTTCCGTTCTCTAATTCTAGCAAAATTGGTACATTTAACTAAAAATCTACTTCAAAAGATCTTTAGTTGAACTGTTGAAGACAATGAAATTCTCCAGCCAAAACCTGGATATTAAACAGAAACTATTACAGAAAGGACTGTAGAATTAACAATCTTGGCTAGTAACTCAGCTGCTTACAGTTGCATGAAGTATAGAGAAAGATTTGATAGTATTTCTTAGTTGTAGGTTGTGGTCAGAGTATAGCCAAATTTTCAAGAGTGAACCAGTAGTATTTGTTGGCATACAGCAATAAGTAGGATATACCTTGCTCTCCATTAAACATTCTGATTATTTATTTCAGATTTCATTGCAAGCTTGAAGACAAGGCAAGACTAATACTAGCCAACTGTTGTGGATAAATCCTGTGTAGAACTAAGTCAATAACTTCTGTGCAAAATGATTTTTAGTAAAAGAATAAAACATTTGTCATTATTCATTCAAGAAAGTCATTAGCAATTAAATTGCATTGCCAAGGATGAGCTAATTAAATGCAAAATCTGCAGGGTAAACAATTACAAAACTGTCTATGAAACTCTTTTTAAAGTTATAATGTGAAAAAATCCATGTGTAAATTATTATTGATATATTTATGATTTTTTAGGTCCTGGAAGATTCATATACCTTAACTTATGGTAGTGTAGAAGGTTTTCATAACCTTAATCTTACCACATTAACATCATGTAAAGACTTACACGTGCAAATTATTGCACTGCAAACAGAAATGTGGATTTACTTACGCTTAACTGCAGCATGATCTGCTCTGTATTAAGAAATTCGGGAAATTTTTTTTTTTTTTTTTGGTAGGCAAGTTAATGTTTGAGAAGTTGTCCAAAGATTATGCTAAATGACTTTTAAATTTACTGTGAACTGCTGAAGGCCCTCATGTTAGTTCACGGAGAGGAGAGAAGTGGAAAGGAGCTGGGGGAGAGGTAGAATTACCAGCGAGATCACACATGTTCACAGAGCATCTGGGAGAATTTACAGGTGAAATACTGGAAGCAAGATATGAGGAAAATTCCCATTCTAGATTCCTGTTCAACAATCATCCCTGCATGTGGAAGCACACGAATATGCTTTTGAGCAGTTACGTGCTATGTTATTCAGTCTCGCTGAAGAAGCTGGAGGTGTCTGTGCCACTTCCATGATACAGCAATGTGGGGACTGCGTGAAGATTTTGCCTGTTTCTCCATTGCATGTTCCTGCCAGAAGGATCCTCAATTACACCTGCAAGTAATTCCTTTCCCTTGGCAGTTTACTCTTTCACGCTGAAATTCAAACCAAACCTTGTAACTTTTTGATAAATACCCAAAAATTCTTCGGATTTGTTTACAACCACTTTTTTATATTTGTATCCTCACTTCCAGAGAAAGGAATTATTTGTGGTCAATGGATGAAATTAAATGCTATCCAAACATTGAGAGAAAAATCAATGTGTATTTCTAGCAATCCAAATAGTTAGATAGTCAATCAGAAAATTTTAAGTACAGTTACAGAAAAAGCAAGAAAAGAAAAAACAGTTTTTGAATGTACCTGCCTGTAGACTTCTTTAGTTTTCTACCTAAGACTTTCAAGGCATTTCTCAGCTGCGAAAAGCAGTTGTGATACAGACTTTTCCTGAGCACTACCTCTCAGAATTAGCTTCCAGAACCAGTGTGTAGAGCTGGAGATGAAGCACTTGGGCATGGTAGACTTCAGGAATACAAAAAATAGGGGGTCCACTTACCCTAGATTCTCCGAAATATGAGAATTTCAGAACTTCTATTCTAGGTCTCAGAGAGTGTCGTGCTCCTACATGACCAGAAAGTCTTGGCCTTTTGTGCTGTGGTGAGGCAGGATACACTTCATTATAGAGGCAGGGTTCAGTGGCGGCAGGATGACTGCAAGTTCTACTTCATGGGGAATTTCGGTTAACTCACTGGAGCAAGGGGAATCAATAAGCAGATCCGCTTTGGAGAGCACAGCTCACTCTGTAATTCTGTAATACACCAGATCTGGAGATGAAACCACCTTAGGACAGGTCTGTCTTCTTGTCCTGTGTATTTTGATGCCAAATGACAGTTTACATTTAAGTAGCCCTTGCTAAAATCAAACTTCTTCATGTATTTAATGAAAGAAGTTACTACAGTTGCCCCTGTACTTGGCCCTGATGAGGCTGCACCTCGAATACTGTGTTCAGTTTTGGGCCCCTCACTACAAGAAGGACATTGAGGTGCTGGAGCGTGTCCAGAGAAGGGCAACGAAGCTGGTGAAGGGTCTGGAGAACAAGTCTTATGAGGAGTGGCTGAGGGAACTGGGGCTGTTTAGCCTGGAGAAGAGGAGGCTGAGGGGAGACCTCATCGCGCTCTACAACTACCTGAAAGGAGGTTGTAGCGAGGTGGGGGTTGGTCTCTTGTCCCAAGTAACCAGCGATAGGACGAGAGGAAATGGCCTCAAGTTGCGCCAAGGGAGGTTTAGACTGGACATTAGGAAAAACTTCTTTACTGAAAGAGTGGTCAGGCCTTGGACCGTGGAGTCACCATCCCTGGAAGTATTTAAAAGACGTGTAGATGAAGCACTTAGGGACATGGTTTAGTGGGCATGGTAGTGTTGGGTTGACGGTTGGACTCGATGATCTTAGAGGTCTTTTCCAACTTTAATGATTCTATGATTCTATGATTCTATACAGTCACCACTGAAATCTGAAAAGGTTCTTCTGAAATTTTTCAGATTAGCTTTCATCTAACTGAACAAGGCACAGCCACAAGATGCTCACGATTTCTTTAAGCAACATACGATTTTTACCTCATCTATTTAATACGGGTTAACAGTTTATTATAGCGTAATATTTTAAAACATCTCTGTAATTTGTTTAGTCACACAGTGAAGGCAGATCAGAAAAGGTGATAATAACTAAATTCTCAATACAAATATTATTTGTTTAGTGTGTATTTATTTATTTAAACTAGTGACATTAGGTCTATATATATGAAGTGTGGTAACTGTAGTGATTGTGATGTTATTCAGATCTTACCTGAGTTCCAGCTGTTATAAAGAGATGAATAGAGAAAATTTTTTGTAGTCATCAGTAATGACAAAAATAATCAACGTAAGGATTTCTGTAGTTCATCCAGATGAAGTTTCAAATTACTTATAGTGGACTGTCAGAAGTAAAGTATTATGCAATCAGAAGAGATCTTAAAAATAATTGCAGCATATGACCACATTTCTAGAAAATAGTTTTGTTGGTATGAAATATTGAAATACAGGCTCTTATACCACTTTGTAGCTCATATGCCACAAGAAAGATTGCCTGAATGCAAACCTAATGGTTCATTTCTGTTTTAAATGTGTTATATTAAATAATACTTAGGCTTCTTTTTCCAAGCCGCCTTCTCTTCCAAACTTTTGTTAGTTCAAGGCCTCCTGTCATCACATAGGCTATGAATGCTAAACTATTTTTAAGAAGCCAGAAGGTTTCAGTAATGCCACAATTTTGGGACAATCTCTTTCAGGAAATGTTTGCCTTATGACCTACATATCACCATTTATTTTACAGAAAGATGCTTTTAGCAGTAGCAGTCAGGAAATAGACAGCGGTTAGCTTCAAGCAGAAAACCAAAACAACTTTATGAATACATGTAGAATATATTTTTTGTTAATATGGGTAGTTCTGCATGGCAAATTGCTTTTTACTCTTTGAAATGTGTTTTACTAATGAAAACATTTAAAGTTGAAAAAGGACAAAAATACTTCTTTGCCATTAAACTAAACCAAGTGCTGTATCCAGCATTTGAAATCTATTTTGGACAGAGATTGATGAAATTAAGAATATTTTTAAAATTAATACCATATGGAGGCATATGGATAAGGAAGGCTTTTTGCTGGACATGCTTGCGCCTCTGGAAAACATTCAGTTTTGGACTTAGACAACTCACAGGACATGAGGCAACTTTTGGTCTTAAATGATTGCTTCTCTGCACAATTTTTAGGATTTTTCTTTACTGGTTTGTTTCTGCTAATATTACAATCTGTTTTGATTCCCATAAATGCAAGACTGGAAATGCACCTTCAGACTCTAGCAGGAAGCTTCTTCCAAAATTCAAAATGCCTGTTTTGAACAGCGAGTACAAGACTTATCTGACAGGTATTGAGGACCCATGTGAGGCACAGTCCTTGTTTGAGCACGAACTTCTGCTTTCACCTTGAGCAACTCAATTTAATATTGACATATTTTTATGTTAAGTAGCTTAAGATGCTGATTGCTGTTGTCTGATATCCAAGTTGATCTTGAACATGTGATGTTACAAGACTTCCCATATTGATGCAAATAAACATGACAAATAGAATGAAAACATTCAGGTAATTGTACACAAAAGAAGGCATTAAGTACTAAGAGCTAGGTATCTGAGTCACTCATCTGCCTTAGATCTTTAAATAACTTTATGTATCTGGCCTTAACTAACCATGGTGGCAGTGGAAAAATGTGAACCGAAGTGCAACTCTTTTGCTTTGAAAAGATTCATTTCCAAATTGAAATGCAGCAAACTCTAGGACTGCTGCCTGGACAAATGTCAAAGTCATACAGCAAATCAAAGTAATTCTGGAGCACTTTTTTAAAAGGTCATAAAATGCTTGTAAAGGAAAATGTTGTCTCTGGAAAGGAAAATGTGGCCAAAGATATCACTTTTATTGCCCCTGACTGTACTCTATACATTGAGATTTTTAAATAAAAATACGAAATAATTGCAATGGTTCAGTTTTCACACAGTGATAACTGTATGGGCAAATGTTGCCTTTTTGACAAATATTTCAGTCTGTTTGTTTTTATTTTGCATTGCTTTATCTATTCAGTTGGTGTCCTTCCACTATTTGGGGATGCAAATCCTGTAAATAAATAAATAAAAGATAGGCTCTATCACGGCCACAGAAGACAAATGTTTAATAAATTGTTTTAAAAATGCCAAGATAAGAAAAAGACAAAATATATTTTCTTGGAAGATATTGTGAGAAAAAAGCAACAGAGCAAAAATAAAGGGAGTGGAAAACAAACTTGATAAGAGACGTCTACAAATAATTTCAGAAAAATTGTTATTTTCAATGTTTATTTCAATGTTACGATTTTGAAGACAGTTTTGCATGTGTGTTCTGGGGAGAAAATGAAGCATCTGTATATGGAATTAGTCTCGTGGTTCTAATAATTCAACCTTAAAAAGGAAAAGTGAATATTGTTTTGTTGGCTCTGTTTCACCTCCTCTGAAGGGTGTTGGTACACCAGCTGGACGAAGTGTAGATGTTCTCTTTGAATCTACTTTCCTTTCTGGAAGGAAAAGAGCATTACATTTATTGTATGGGTGCAATTCAGCAACGTTGATGTAACCCAGTCTATATATCTGAAAATATCTCCTTTTGCGATTGGAATTATAGCTGTTTTTCTTAGATAATGCAGGTGCCTATAGGGAAAGTATAGCATGAAAGCATTTCAAAGCAAGTTGCCTCTGCATTTCACATTATTGGCCTAATTTAGCTCTGGTGAGCTGGGGAAAAGTTACCCAGAAAGTTGTGGGTTTGTTTTTTTTTTATTAGCTCAGCAAGACAGCCTGTTATGTTGACATGAATCTCTTTACACAGCAATGCACAGTAGACCTTGTCTTCTAAAAGAGGCCTCAGAGAAAATAAAACTTGCATTTTCCTGTGATGAGCCCTGCAGTGCCTGAACTAGCCTGCACCTTCCGGCTCTCAGCTCCGCTGGCAGCTCTTGGACTGGACACTCAGTGAAACGCCATATTTCAGACAATTGTAATGAAAAAACCCAAAAGCCAAAATGGAATTGGATGTGGCTGCGGAGCCTGCTGCTGCACGGCAGAGGCAGGCTGTTGGGGGCCCGTGGGAGTGCAGCGTGCGGGCAGCGTGCCACCCCAGCCCCTGGGTGCGCTGTATGTACACAGCACCACAGTCTGTCCCGGTGAGCTCCAGAGGAGGATGGTTTTACACACGTAAATGGGAGGCCTTTCATTTTTCAAGCTACTGTACAACATCCCCTTCTGTTCGGAGCAAACACAGGGAGTCAGCCAGCACTGAGTTAATTACAGAAGAGCTTCTGCTCTTATTTTACCGAGACAAAGCTCTGTCACTGGTTCGATGCACTTCTTCCCCTGCACTTCAGTGTCACAAGTTCACGTCCCAGCTGGGGACTTCGTCCCTTGGTGAGACTGTTTTCTGGAACTTGGTGTTCTTGGTGCTAAAAGCAATTATTACAAAGGGGGAAATTCAATCAGGAAGGTAAAAACTATAAGGCAAAGCACCGTGCAGTGCCTGTTCACTGATTCATAACTAAGGACAGGAATTAAATAGTAGGTTGGTTTATACTGCCTTTCCCAGCAGCTTGCTTCTAAGGCAGCTGTTGTGGTGTCTTGTGGGATGAATTAAAGTGGGGAGGAAAATGTGGCAATAAAAATAATAACAACAAAAGATGTCATGGCTGGTTTGTCTTTTAAGGAAATGTCACTTTTTTCTCTCTGGTTGCATATATTTTTCAATTGCTTTTATGTTAAGAGCATCTAAGTTTTATACATCTGAGTAACCACAGGTTTTAAATTTAGTATTTTAAAGGTGGATTTAGACAAAAATGGATAATGGAAAACTATGTGTCATATATATAAACCTAATAAACTTCATTTATTCCTATTTCTTACTGTTTGTAAGATGCTAAGGCCGTAATGCTTTTGAATATCAGCCATGAGTCTGAACACTTTCATGACTGAAACTGCAGACACTTTGTCTTTGTGCATAGTGGATTATCGCAGTGGGAATAGGTTCTGAGGGAGAAATATATATATATGTGTGTGTGTGTATATACATATATATGTATATAGTAAAGGTTCTATTTTGTTTTAATAGACTGCCTTGCAAAAAAAGAGCCAAATCGACTGCTGGTCAGGGAGGGAGTGGTCTGTGTAGTTCCACATGGTGTGTGTTATGGGCATGAGTACTTTCTTACATTTATTAATGTTAAAATTAATGATTAAGATTTATGCAACCTCCATTTAGAATTTTTTGTTTGAAAATTCAAATGTAGGGTCTGCAAGGTCTCCCTAATGTAAACTGAAAAACCTCACCAGCTAACCAGATCATGCAGACAGAAAGCATGATGTTTCCTGATGGAATAAACAGCATTTCCTGTCCATCTTTAGAAAACAGTAGAAAACTGTCAGAGATCTATAGATCAGGCTATTCGGTGTCTGTCAAAATATTTTGTTCTTGCTTTCAGTGGTCAGCCCAAGCCAAGAAAAAATAAAATAACAAAAAGAAGAACATCACTCACACAAATTAGGAACTATTTAGCTACAATTCTCTTACCTGTTCAACAGCCTGATGCTATGAGGTCTCTTCCCACTGACACATGGACTTACACAGGCAGCACCTGTAGTGCCAATTGGAGTGATGCATATTAATCCTCAAAACATTGATGGGAGACCAGACCACAGACTCCAAACTGTTACTCTTCTCAACATGGGAGTCAAGGCAGCTCCACTGAGTTCAGGAATGGATCAAAGAAACAGCTGTTGGAAAGACAACACACTTTTAGTAGCTCCAAGGATAACATTGATCACAAAACACAGTAATGAGAAAATCCTCAAGTGTTAAATCGAGCAATTCTGAAGGTTTCTAAAAGGTGACCAACCATTTATGCTCTGACCCTGACTACTGTTTTCATTCATTCTTGTGCTTAATTTAAGAGCTCTTACCATTTTGACTTTAAAAAAGTTAGTGACAATCAGACATCATTACTAAAATTTGTTTAGAAATTTTGATCTCGTTCCAATGCAATTTCTTGCTGGAAGGTGTTTATCTAGAGTTGATAAATTTGCAGAAAACGATTGTGTGCAAAATTAGGTTTTATTCTTAGAATTCTGCTTCTGGAGTTTACGTCCATATATAGGGATCTGTATTTGTTCATTTACTCCTACAAAAACAAGTGTGCAAATACAACCCATCTGCACCTAGAAGGGCTCAAACAGCACCGGACATATAAAAACAAAATAACAACTTGAATTTCAATTTAAGATTTTTTTTTAATATTTGGGTGTATTCAGAATGTCATGGATCTGTAAGTACCTTTCCATTTCTCTAAGTTTGTGTGAAGATGAGTAGTCAGGTTAACTTTGGCAGCACCACCCAGCATTTCCAGAGTTATGTGCATTATGCCTAAAGCATACTGGTGGGAACAATGCACCAAGTAACCCATTTAGCATCATCCAGTGGACAAGAGGAAGGTGGTGATACAGAAACTCAGAGATGTGAAATTCCAACCCTATGTCTTAAATATTCATGTATCTACAAAAAAATATAGCATTTATACCTTTTTACCTAAGAATTTTTTGGACAATTTTAGCAGTCAATGAAAGGAACTGAAGCTTTTATTTTTTTCTTTTTTTTTTCTTTTTTTTTTTTTTTTAAATGAGCTTTTAGTCAGGATTTGTTTTATTTCTTACAAGCCAAAGACAATCTGGATGCAAGTTTAATTGCATTAGACTTTTTTATGTGTACTAATTAGCTATGAATGATGCCTTTCTTTCCTTACTGCACCCTGATCCTTCCCTATATTTACAGTGCCTCCCAGATCTGCAATTTAGCTTTGTGTGGCCCCACATTTTGTGCAAAAGTCATTAATGAAATTATTATTAATGAAAATAAGATTACTCCCACTGCGAACCACTAAAGAACTTTACTAATGACTTGGCTCAAGCCCAGCTGATCCATTTACAGTACAAGCCATTGCTGTGTTTCATTTAATCATTTTCTTTTGCTACTGTCTGTTCTTCCACCAACAGAAGCAACTGTTTTTATGAGACACAGTATAAAAAAGTCCAGCCAGATAAGGGCCACTCTGTTTTCCTTTTCTAGAAGGTTATTAAGAAAGATACTAACCTACTTACTCTGATAAACTGTTTAAAATATTTCCCCCAGTTCCATCTGAATCATCTCCCATTCTTCCAAAAGTTGACCTAACCTTTTTTATAACATTAAGATCAGAGTAGAAGATTTGCCTTGGTTCCTTTTTTTTTTTTTTCTGTTTTCTTACATAGAGATACCATGTTTGCATGTTCTAGACATAGTGTGCAGTCCTTAGTTTGAGTATTTATTTAGGTATCTTAATTATCAAGCCAAACACTTAAATACAGAAAAGTCAATGATAGAAGGTATTTAAGAGATCAGGCAAATGAAAACAGTAGTTTCACAAATACGTGTCTTTTGGAGACATGGCAAGAGCACTGTGGTGAAGTGATCTAGTTGAAGATGTTTGTGCTCATTGCAAGGGTGGTTGGAGTAGATGACATTTATGGGTCCCTTCCAACCCAAACAATTCTACGATTCCATGATTCTGTGAAAGTATTAGTAGATACTGATATTATAGAAAAGACTTAGGAGTAAAGTGGAACAAAGACTTAGGAGTAAAGTGGAACAAAGACTGAAGTTTTTATGATAAACTAATGACTGTATTACTGGCTTGAGTTTCAGGAGAGTGCTGAAGTGAGTTCTTTTCTTGGTGTGCTTGGCTTGCTTTCTGGATGATTTTGAACAAGTCAACATGCTTGTTTCCCTTTATTGAAATTGAGGATAACAAAATTTTCCAAATTTGTAAATCAACTTTGGAAATATCCCTTTCATAATGCACACTTTTGTAGGTGGTTTAATTGATGCTGTAGATAGATATGCCAAAGCAATACAAAAAGAGGCGTGACTGATTTTGAATTTCTAGTTGTGAAAATGCAAACTAAAAAAAATCCGTAGAAGTTAAAGTCACAAAGGTCTTTTTTTTCCAGAAAAGGTTCAAATCTGACCTCAATATTAGTCCAACTGGCTTTTGTGGAACAAGTACAGCTGACATGAGTATTGGTACAGACAGGATCTTTCAGTCAACAGCTGCTACTGCCACATGAGGATGCCTTTCATTAATAAATTATTACTGTAAGCCATTTAACATTACCAATTTTTATATTTTGTTTTGAACAAGTATTCTTTATCTTATTAGCCCACCCAAAGCCCTAAGTGGAAATCCTGCTAGAGTAGCTGAGAAATGTTTCCATAGCCCACAACTTGCTGATGCTAATGGTGGCTGTACAACATCCATCAATAGAATTAACCATCATTTTGCAATGGCCTAAATATGCTGACAGTGCAAAGGCCATCTCCAGAACATCACTATGATCATGACTTACTATGAAATTTCCTGAAAGCATGACACTTTTTTAAGGAGTATGGGGTACACACAGAGGTAGTCCTCTGTGATGTCTCTTTTCTTTACTCATGCTGAAGGCCAATGTGTAAGCTCATTTAGCTGATCATGATAGTTTTTAGGGATCATTGCTTAGAGTAACAAAGCAGGAGCAGAATAAATCCAGTGAAGAGGAGCAGAAACCACAGTAACAGATTTGTAAAATCCTGCTCATTATAACACTTTGAATATCAATGGATAAGTCAAATTGCATGTCATGCTGATTTTGTGCTTTAAAGCATACAGAACATTCATTTACACTAGCTATGGTGTACCCACAACAGTGTTATATATTCACACATTATTTTCAACTCAAATTCAGATTTGTAGTGTACAGAAGTTTTCAGAATTGCACGCATTTGCTGGCCTTTTGAAATGTAGGGAATGTGCTAAAAATTATTGGAAGACAGTGGCTTGTCAGCTGAGTGCCTGCCTGGAGTGGCTTCTGCCCTTTCTGTTTATTCTGCATTTCTGCTATACATTTCAAGAAATAGATCATCAAAGTGGAATATAATTTCTGTCAGTACAAGCAGTCTAATATCTCTACACTTGGGAATTATTAGCTGCTTTCAATCAAATTTACTTAAGTGCTGCCAGCAGATCTGTCCTTACCCTGCAGATGTAATTTGGTTCCATTTAAAGCTTACCTTGCCTTCTAATGGGTAAATGATCTCTTTTTCCATTAGCATTTCACTGATTCTTCCTTATCATATGTCTTGGTGGATATGTGTGCAAATTTTTAAAGGTATTTTCCAGGGGCACTGTGCTATTTCTGCATGTTAGCTCTTTTTGGCATTGGACTGATGTGCAGAATGCAAAACGAGTGTTTCAGGGTTTTGCAGGTTATGCACACAGACATATATGCACAGAGGAGAATGAGAAACATATTTCATTGCCAGATCTGAACTCCTCTCTAAGATTTATTCCATGAATGTCTCTCAAGATCTGCTTCAATAAATCATTGTTTTGTGGCTAAAGACAAAATGTAGGATATGTGTGAAAATTTTCAGGTAGTTGTGTAGGATCTTGATAACAGCCATAATAAGCCAACTGTTATTTCACTTGGACACAATTTTCCCTTTATTAAATTCTGCTGATTACCAATAAGAGGAAAGTACGTAATATTTCATTTTATTCTCTTTCTTAGTGCTGCAGATGCAATTTTTAAATGCTTTCTTTTTCTATTTTAAACTATTATTTTTACTATAGTAATAACAACCCTAGTATAGATCTTTTATGTGAAGGGTCATGGAATTACAAAATCAATGAGCTTCTGTCCCCCCAAATTTAATTAAAACATATCTCGCATATACATAGATGTTCACATAGAGCTGAATAGATTCCCCTGAAAGCTTTTGACATGGTAGAAAACCTTTTTAATTTCAGCATTTTCAGAGCATATCAGCACACCCAATTTTCACTCCTGAAATCACAAATAAAATTCTATTTTTATCAAATAGGACACTATGTATTTTGTATTACTAAAATAATTCAGCTTTTGGATTCTCAGATGTACTCATATTTGCTGTTTTCTTTGCCAAGCAAAGGTTTTTCCTGTGAAATAGATTTTAAAGCATTTTATTAGACTGCAGCACTTGGTTCCTGCCACTGCATGGTGCTGCACTAGGCTGCAAATGCACAGCAGGCCTCTGCATGTCATTTGAAAAGTCTCTTTGTAGATGAAAGCTGGTGTCCCTAATTCACAGCACAAGGAGAAGGAGAGGGAACAATTTCCCGGAGATACAAGAATGCGCTTCAGCTCCGCTTCTCAATGACAGGGACTGGTCGACCGCAGGGAGCGTTTCTGCATCCTGTGCTGGGACTGGTTCCTCCTCCCCCTCTGTTTCTGCACTCACTGGCATACTTCATGTGAAAAATGAGTGCTATATGTCCTCCGAAATACTGTACGCTCATCTTGGTAGGGTTTTACAGCCACACTAAAAAGATGTACGTGACCAGACAAGACAACAGTTGCTGTCAGAGTGGATGCTAAATCATCCCTGGGTTTCCACACAGAGGTTCAGGAGGAAGCTGAAATACCAGCCTCTTTAGCTAAATTTCACTTTTCTTTTCCCTAAGCTGGTTATCCTGCAGCGGGAGGAGGATTCCAGCACCATCAGCCAAAATATTCAAAGCCAAGAAACATGTGTAGTATGACAAAGGGTTTTAGTTTTTACCAGCAGTAGAAGGTTTCATGCAATGGAGGCAGGACTAACAAAGCTGGTTATTTTTCTCTTGTGGAAATAATAATATTCATTTTATATTTCTCTTTATATAAATACAATACAAGCTTGCAGAGTTGCTGCAAATGCAAAGCACTCTGCAAGGGCAAATACATCTGGCAGTATAATAATAATATACAAAACAGTAGCAAGAAAGAAAAGTGCTATGAAAGATATTAAAATTTATATTTTCCATATTAAGACTGTTTCTCTTTTAAGTAGCATGTGATGTTAAGATTAAAAAAAAAAAAAAAGGCTAGGAAAATGCAAGAAAATGCTGATATTTTAACTGTAACTCACCATATTTTTATTTATGTATAACAGCAGCCACAAATACATAAACATTTTTTCCCACATTTTTTGCCTTTGTCAAGGCATCATTACTTAACAAAACAAATATGGCATATGTAACTAAGTTAATTTAAAAGACTTCAGTTCTATAGGAATCATAAGTATGAGGGTGATGGCTTTATTATTATTGTGGATGCCTAGATTTTTCATCTTTCTACCTCATTTGATTTGCATCTTTTTTGCAGAAAAGTTATATCTTGACAAAATCACACTTGTATTAAAAAAAAAGAAAGGTGGATTTAGTTTAGTTTACTCTAATCAAAGCTGGATATTTTAAAAAACATGTTAAGCTGGGAATCCCAGTTATAACCTATAATGTTTCCCTGTATTTAAGGATATATAACTTTATATGTTTTCATTGGTTTTGTCAATGTTTATATATGAATCAATGTTTAGATGAATATATGAATGTTTAGATATGAATCAAGCCTATGGGTATGAATGCTTAATGCTTTTATATTTTTGCCTGTTTTCTAATCATATGGAATCTATTTATTCTATATAGTTGCATTGCCTGTTGAAGGTGATTAACTTAAGATTGCCACAACATTATTTTAAGGCAGTGGGGCAATCACATTCTTATAGCTTATTATGAATACATAAAGAAATTTCAAAATCCATCTAAGGATTTTCTTTCATTCAACAAATGTGCTTTTGCAGGACAACAAACATCAACACCTGCATTTCCGGTGCACATTTCAAAATATAAGTATCAGCGACGGTTTGAACACCTAAAGTTTAAGGGTGAATGGAAGAAAATGCAGAATCAAAGATTTCTGGGTATTTCCAGACATGGAAAATGTGAAAATGATGCAAGTGTTCCCGTAGTATTCTATTCAACATTAAGACAAACATTTTTTGCTAAAGTTCTCTATTCATGTTTGGCTGGGGATATGGGAAGTGCAACCACTGGATAAAGACAGCATTTAATCTTTGAAGAATGATCTCTGTCTAAACTAGAGAACTAACTAGGTACATTTTAAAGCTGGGAAGGTTCTAAATAAAGATGAATGAAAAAGAGAACCTAATATGGTACCTTGAAATAATCTTCCTTTTAATATTGAAGATGCAAGAAAATCTTTCCATTCTTAAATAATGATTTAATTGTCGGTCTCCTTATCACTTCCCCAAATTAATCCTTAAAAGCTAACACTTTCTTTCTTCCTTTATGTTTCCTTGTTTTGTTAGCTTAACTCTCAGAAATGTTTAAATTTGTAGGTGGAACATAAAAAAAATGTTAATTTTTTTTTTTTTTTTCTCCTGCAATATTTTCCTGTTGTTCCCCAGCAAAATTATCATATTGCAAAAGGAGATGTCCTATCTTTTCATTTTAATGACAGTGAAAATGGATTAGATTATAAGGGAGAGAAAGATTTCCTTATGTGTTCAATAATATATTCTTAATCATTAATTATTCAGGAAAAAAGTGTGAGTCATACTGCAGGAACATGTAAAACAATAGTTGGATGCATGCTGGTGAAACTACAGCCCGTGATATGAAAAGCCTTCTAGTTTTCTTTATTCAACAATTGTACAAGAACACATAAAATTAGGTCTATTTTAGAATGTCTGCCTATCCAAGGAGTGACCTAAATTGATTCTGGTAGTTATAAACCAGATTCTGAAAAATATTATTCCTCTTAATGTGTCCATGTTACATATTGGGAGTAAGCAGGGAATGAGTTGCTATTCAGCTGAAGCGTACAAGTACCAGTATTTAGCTCACTTGATTCTTGTTATTGACTTAGTATCAGAGAAATTCGATCAGAACTAGTGATCAGGAAAAGAGAAGACAACTCCCACCTCGAATATTTTCAAGTCAAAGTGTTTAATTCTTCGGATTTTACAGCAGTACACTGGAGCTGATTTGTCAAGGTCTTAAATGCCAAACTTAGTGGTTGAAGTCAATGTGTAAGTGAATGATGGACTTATTTGAAAAGGCTTGAAATCTATACCAGTTTTTCCATTGATTTCAGGATGGAGACAGAAGAAAGAAGTCATCTTGTTGACCTTAGTGAAACACTGGTTTCCTTCCTCTATGACTTCTTCAAAGGCTAAAGCTGAGAGACTGGCTGCCTTACCAACCTGAGATGCTGGAGATCAAGTCCTTTTTGCTCTTGTTTGGTGGTGGGATTTTGTTTTGGTTTTGTTTTGTTGCATACCTCTCCTGTAAGTAAGAATTGGAGGAGACATAAATTACACTTTTAAAATAATCTAGTTTCCTAAATCAGTCTAAAAATTCTAGGAGTTAAAATCTACTTAAAGGAGAGATCTCCCCATTCCCGCAGTGCCTCATTTTTGTCACAGAAGCAGCATAAATTCTGAATATTAAATCTATTTCAGCTGCAGGCTGGCAATGATAATATTTTTAAAATGAGGGTATGAGCTACAGTCCTAGGGGAAAACAGGTAAAATATAATGTTTAATGACCACCTTCTCTGCCATTCTACTGGTGGGGTTTTTTCCACTACAAAACTACAACTGTTTTTAACTGCAGTCCACATGACTGAATTTCTGTGGCCAATTTTTGTTGCTCTTTTTGTATTTGGTCATCCTTTCTCTTCCCTCTTGTTTCTCTTCTGCTTCTGCTTCTCTTTCACTCTTCACCTCTTCAATTAGTATTCAGGTTTTCAACCTTTTTTTCTTTCTCCCTCTTTTCTGCATTGCTAGAACTTTCCTCCTCCGCTTGCAGTCATCACTTTGGTTCTGACAGTCCTCCCAGCTGAATGTTTTTTTCTCCATTTCAAGGGCAGCTCCTATTGCTGTTCTCTTTTGTATAACCCTATTCACCAACTCAGACAGCTGGATTGGCATCTCCGTGTTCTCTGCTGCTTCCGCATGCACTCACCTTTCTCTTTGTAGTGAGAGCCACAGCAGTCCTCAGAAGCACAAGAGGAGCAGATCATGCATAGGGCTGGTGTGATTTCATATGATGGCAGTTCCTTGAGGTTCTTTTCAAGGTCCCACATTTTGGTTCAGCTGTGTAGCCTGGAGGAGATTCCTTATTTGATTTAAGAACAGTGTGAATGATTTATAAAATCATTGCCATGCCTTTGAGATAGGAATTCACAACAAGAAATTTTTGAGAGTACATTCAAAAGACCCAAGTAGTAACAGTCAAATTTGACTGCCTGCTTAGGTTCCTAGCACCATAAGAACGCATTTCAGTGGTAGATTTTCAACACAAGTCAACAGAAACTGTTAAGACCCAGTATTTGTGAGAAATTATGTTTCTAAATATGGATGTAGATGCCTACATTTACATAATAAGATTGGAACCCAGGAATCATATGCTGCATATATTGATTCTGAACAGATTTCTTTGTTTAGTTATTTGTTCTCAGTTCTTGAGAGGCTAGTATCAAAACTAGATCTTTTAAATAGATTATGCTGAATATAATTATAATTTTTGATCCAGAAATAGTAATTCTTTCTGTCCCAAATATACGATTTTGAATATCAAGCTACATGTTTTTGTCAAAAAATATGTTTGGCCATTCATGAATAGTAACATTACACTAAGACTTGATATTTATTACATTTAATTTTTATTTGTATTTATCTGTTTTATTGCTTTATGTGAAAATACATCAGTTATGCACCTATCATAAAGGTATTCGTACTGGGGATAGTAGAAGCTACTGAATGGCTAGCCTGCTCTCTCTAGTTGATCAGAGCTTTGTCATCTTGGACATTTCCAGATATCTGTGAAAGGTTTAAATTAATCTTCTCAAAGTATAACAGAGTGATATAGAGCTCTTTTGTTCTCTTTGCACTCAGAAAATGGAACTTAAAGTGAGGAGGGATGAAAATCAGCCGTAACAAAAATGGTTGGTACAAATACTTTGATTTTACTGATGTATCAGATTAATGATAGAAGTGGCTTTTGACTTAATCCTATTCTTTTTTTTTACCTATTCAGGGGCTTTATTTTTGTTATAGGAGAAAAAGAGTCAAGACTAAAACTTTAGTTTGCTGTAGAGCTTGATTTGATTCGGCATGTCAGACATCTTTTTCATTGCTGAAAACAGGGTATGGCAACATGGAAGATGAAGCTTTGGTGAATCTGTATTTCTCAAGCTTGTTAAAAATCTAGCCATATTAAATACCAGTTGAAGGAGTGCAAATAGAGTGCAAGGACTTTGCAGCAGCCCATCAGAGAGGTTTAGCTAGCTTTGCAGTCAGATGAACTCATTCCAAGAAGTATACACTTATAGATGATCCTTAAAAATTGGAGTGAAAGGAGATAAATGAAACAAAATAAAATTAGCCAATATTTCAAGCAAAAATGAAGTTTGATTTTTTTTATTTTGTTATTCATACATTTTGTTTTCAATAGCAGCAGTGATCCACACAACTTTTATCTGAAACATTAGCCTGGCCCGGTAGGTGTCAGATTAGATATACATTACTCCATTATCTCTGTCTACTGCTCTGCATCAAGGGGACTGTGGAGATGGGGTTCATGAGGGAGGGAGAATAAATAAAGGATATCTCTTTTTGGTTTTGAAGCAGCACTTTTACCATTAAGAAAAATCAATAACTGGATTGACTGCATTCAGTAGGGAGTATTATTGTTTCCCATAATGTATCTAATGCATATCATTACCAAAGTAATCACATTATTATCTGCCTCTGCCTTCCTACTTGCTTGGCTAGACGTAAACCCAGGACTATTTGTAATCATGGGTTTTCTTCCCTTCTTCTTCAAAATTGCTGCAAATGGTATTTCTTTCCAGTTCCTTTTATTAGCTGTTTGAACTGCTCAGTACCTCTGAATTCAAATTAAGTGTTTTCCCCCTTCTCCATTTCTGTTTTACTCATATTTATCTAAACCAAAACTATCAACTTGAAATCTGGTTTTTCTGTTTCATATTCTGTCATAATGCCATCTTATCTTAGATATATTATCACATACAATACCATGAAATAACAGAGAGAGAGACAGAGTATGTCCTTCATTCTAGCAGACGTTAAATATATTAAGGATCCCACAGTGAGGGGCTAGGTTTAGCAAAACAATTCTGTAATATTCAGAGAATTCAAATTGAAGGAAACTTTTAGAAATGTCTGATAATGCGTGAACAGAGAGGAAAAAAAACATTGACGTGATCACGGAAAATTGATAATAGGGATTAAAGAAGAAAAGAAAAAAAGGAAGAGAAGTCTTAGAAGTGCAGGAAACAATTAGAGCTTGAGGAAGGCTTAGTGGTGAAATCAAACCAGGATCATTTACATTAAATGACAAATGAGTATGTGCTCTTGGTATTAATTCAAAGACTTGGGCCATGGTCTCCAGCCAATTGGAAACCATTTTTGGCACCAGATTTGTTCCAAAACTGAGGAAGTACAATGATTTTTTCTTTCCTGAATTAGTTGTTAGCAGTTGCAAACTAAATTTATGTAGTCAGAAATATGAATCACTGCTAATAATTCTCTAGGGATTATGATACAGGCACTGACATTTTGTTTTGTAAGGGCTGCATTGCTTAACAGAGATCTGAACTTTGGCAAACAAACCCCATTCGCTCAACTGGAAATACTTTTGCAGTCACTATCATTTGCCCATTATACCTTGGGAGGGTTTTAAGCCTAAAATCTGCCGATAAATTAATCTCAGAAATGTGTGTTGAACAGCCTCTTTGCCAGACTTGTGGAGCCATTCAGCATACAGATGGGTCTTAAATGAACCTCTAAAAATTTCATTGGTTTTTCTTCCTGTGGCACAGTAATTGCAAGTCTTCCAAAGACCTTGTAGGGTATACTAATGTCTGACAACACAGACATCACTAATATAGAGTTGCATGAGACTGATGCATGGTGATCCTGCCAAATTCTCATCTGATATAAACTATCATGACTTCACTGACTCCCATGAGCATAGACTAATATACAGCTTCAGATAATGAGAATCAAAACTGCTGCAGTGACACCATGGAGCAGTCCTGAGAAGATCATTAGTGCTGTATACTACAGCACTAGCAGATACAGTGCTACTAGCCAATATAAAGCTGGATTTTTCTTACTTACAAAATATCTGAATTTGTTCAGTAAAAGACACACTTGATAATAATTAGTATTCTGTCATATCTGAAGTGTAAAAATATTTTTATGGATACATTGTAGAAAAAAGCTTTCACAAAGAATACTGTTTAAAAATAACTGAAAACAAATAAACCCCAAACCAGGAAGGGCAAGAAGATAGGTTTCGGTAAAGTAGTATTTTGTACATAAACATCCCAATGTAAAATCCATTTAACTTGACTAGAAAACATGAAGAAGAAGTGTGAAAGATGCTGGTTTATACACAGAAATAAAAAGAGATCAGTGTGAAACTTTAATGTGACTGGAGTCAGAGGGGTTTTCCTATAAATAAATATATGACCAAATAAATATTCATTGGGTGTCTCTGCAGTCCTGTGGATTTCGGAGCATTGCTTTCCTGTTTTCCTTTCTTTAAATTTTCACCACCTCAGAAATTTCATTTCATACTTTGCCTCAGTTGTCAATAAAATCTTAATTAAGTCTCATTCAAATCACTAGGTTTGCCTCTTTTGTACTAGTTTATATGTTATTTCCACAGAAAAAGCACAAGTTAGCCAAAACATATGGAGTAGTGAAACAAATTAGAAATACGATCTGCTGGAAAGCGCATAGGATAGAGCTAGATTCCTGGTTTGGCTGCATTCGCTCTGTGAATGTCAATGTTGCATGTTATGTAAGGTGATTCAGCTCTTTCATGTGAGGATTCTATACATTAAAAGAAGACTAAAATGCTTGAGAGGTGCTGTGTAATAAACATCTAATACGTGAAAAATTATGGACAGAATTGTGAGTTGAAATTGGAAACACACCAGCTAACAAAGATCTAGAGATTATGAGATATCTTATGTATCAGTAAAAGGGTGGGTATCTTGCTGGAAAAAATTCTGCATCTAGTATTTATCAGGGACCACTCATATGGGCTCCATTGGATTTCATATTTTTGGATATGTTTTACTTATATATACATATATATAAATAAAGATTTAAAATGTTTAACACTGAACCTGTTTAACAGAAAAAAACCTATGGAGAACTATGAAGAAGTTCAGAGCAAACACAATGAATACCTCTGAGCATGACAGAAGAGGAAAAATTTAAGGATCATTAAAATACGATACATTCCATTAATCACACAATCTGTTAAATGATAAACTATGGTTGTTATGGTGAAATATTGCCCCACTGAGCATGCAGAAAAGTACTGTATAGACAAAGAAGTATACCTATGGATGACATCGTGACGGTCCCGGATAAAGTCACTTTTTAAGCAACTCTGCACCATACTCAGTGTCTTTCTGAAGTGGTTTGTAAGATAAGTTTCTTTAATCACAGAAATTAAGATCTGAGAGTTTTTTTCAATGCTCTTGTCTCCCTCAAAAAGAACACAAAAAGAAAGTGGAAGAAGAACCTACATACATTTGAATAAAACAGAGTATTGTACTGAAATTAACAATTTTCACTGTAAAACAATGTCACAGCTATATTTCATTCAATTTTAAAAGGGAGCTTGGAAGATGTAAGATAAAAAAATACTTAAAAGAAGACAAATCAATGCCACAGTTCACTGACAGGTAATTATGTGAAAGCTATATAATTTCAAGGACCAGGTGAAAATGTGATCAGGGATATTCAGCTGCTGGTACAGAGTTACTGCATCTGCCCTTACTAGTTTGCTGACAGCACAAATGAAAAGATCTAAAGAAATCAAACCGATGATATGTGATATATATACCATTTAAATGGTTTGGCCTGACTATTATTGAGTTGGTCCATCTGCAGTTAGAAGAGATGCAGCATCGTGTTTGCATTACAGTAATCTACATGAGAAGTGTAGCTCTTTGTATTTGTTTTCCAACATTTTTAATCCCTCCAACATTATTCAAAATTTGTAAGAAGCACTCTACATGAATCTGTAGGTATATATTTATTTATGTATTTATATATTCCACCAGCTGAAATAGTTTGGAATAGATGAAAACAAATGTAACTTTTTATAAAGCATATCCTATTTGTGAGAAATAGTAAATTAGCATAAAAGGTGCACAGAAAAAACTAAATGCAAGTTTGACTTAGGAGTATTAAAGCAACATAGCTACATGTGCATTAACAATAAAAGTTTCCTTTTGTGGTTTTCCCTTTTCTTTTTCTTTTCATTATTTTTCTTGTATAGGATAGCTTGCACATGGGCTGCAAAATACATAAAAGAAATAAGATCATGAAAGAGGATAAATAGTCTCCCATACATGCACATAGAAAGACAATGCTGCAAAGCTATAAGACAAAAAGCATTTCTTATTGTAAGTTCCTCCATCTGAAGGAATCAATGTGGTTCATATAGTGTTATGTCATGAATACCATTGACAAAAACATTGGAATACCGTATCTGCAGTATAAACAATGTTTAGTAGATTTTCTACACTTCTTGAAGAAAATCTCTAACTGATATGCTGGGTTTTTTTCTTTTGAAGGTTTGAAATACTTATGCCAAGACTCCTGATGTAATTTTAAGAGACACCAAGATTCTGTTACAGTAGAAATTATATATTTGTTTTCTGTTTTTAAAAATATGCGCTTTTTTTCTCAAGGTATTAATTAACTTGTCACTTACACAAAACAAAAAGTGCAGGGAAAAGAAATGATGTTGTTAGCTACTCCAGGTACCGAAACCAATATAGTCAGGACAAAAATAAACATCTTAGGTAAATTCTTGTCATTTAGTACTTTAGGTTTTAACACATGATTTTACAAAATATTCAATGCAAACTGCTTGGCTAATGGACTAAATTGGATTAAAAATGTTTAGTCAGAAATATTAACATGCAACCTACTTCAGTAACTCAGGATATATAGTCTAAGACATTACAGGTCAGTGTAAGGGATATTTAGATTAAGCCTTTAGCTAAGGAGAATTAAAATATTCTTTGCTTTTTCAGAAGCGCATTAGTGACATTTGCATTATGTGTAGGACTAAGGCACTTGTGGTGCACTGGCACAGTAATCTTTGGAAAGATACACCATTCCTGTCTGGTTGCTTATAACTATACACATGTGGAAAATATTTGAAATTAGGTTGATTGTAAGAGTAAGGTAGGGCACTGACTCTCCAGGCATAACAAGAATTTCTGGTGAATCCAATGAGCAGGTTAGGTCCTCTCATCAGATGATGGCAAATCTCATTCACTTTTAGCCATGAGTACTGGTAAGTTTAAGCTAGCTTGAAGATCTAGTCAAGTACATATCTATAGGACGAGACATATATAGGACGAGAGGAAATGGCCTCAAGTTGCGCCAAGGGAGGTTTAGACTGGACATTAGGAAAAACTTCTTTACTGAAAGAGTGGTCAGGCCTTGGACCAGGCTGCCCAGGGAAGTGGTGGAGTCACCATCCCTGGAAGTATTTAAAAGACGTGTAGATGAGGCGCTTAGGGACATGGTTTAGTGGGCATGGTGATGTTGGGTTAACGGTTGGACTTGATGATCTTAGAGGTCTTTTCCAACCCTAATGATTCTATGATTCTATAATATAGATTATTCTTTGCTTTAGGTGAGCTGATGACTGCACTCATTTCTACTGGATAAATATCGTTCATTAGGGCTTCTGTTCAGAATCTCTTAAACATACTTGCACTCAATCTGATACTGTGACAGTATAAATCAGGACTTCTAAACTACACTAAGACCCTATCAACAAGAGGGATTCTCTTCGTATTAGTTTATCTAATGTAAATAAATTAAATAAAGACAAAAGAGAGCTTTTATGGCTGTGTTCATAAAGTAGAGCAGGCATGAATTCAATTAAGACTTCAGTACTATAAATTGTGCACATCTATGCACTCTTATATTAGTTGTTCTTTTTGATTACTTTCTTTATGCTTTGCTATGACTTCAAATCCCTTGCAGTTGCTTAAACTTGGGACACATTCAAAGGCAAGCAAAGTAATGATTTCTACTTTTCAGCCTGAGTTATAATAAAATAAAGTAAGCAATATCTAGGACTTTTTAATGGAAAAGAATTTTCTTTCCCTGTGGAAGATGGCATATGATTATGACTTATGCTTCCTCTAAATTTGTTTTCTTCTGAGCTTGGCCAGAACTCCGTCACCCCGCGTGTAAATGAGTGGGCAAAATTCATAACTTTGTTCTTTTTCAGCTTCTCCATGAATAATCAAGAGAGGGGATTAAAAGTAAGTAAAGGAGAAAACTGAATTGCTTTTCTGTCATTGTGAGGTTAATTGTGACATCAGCAAATCCTTTGAAATGCTACAATGGAAGTTGTTGGGTACAGTGTACACAAACACACCTGCTTACACTTGCGCACACACACACACATAAACGCACATGCAAACATGTATAAAACCCTCATTGTGCACTGGGTATTGCGCAGAAGATTAAGAAAGTTATGTTCCTCTAACTACTTTTTAACACATCGTATAGGAATGTAGTATATACTCTCAATTACCTTATAAATGAAATAAAATTCACCACACTTTTGTTGCTATCCTTGAACACCTGCTCTCTTTTCCAAATTAAGGTCTTAAAAGACAAGCAAAAGTTTGACATTATCATAGTGATAAATAGAGAGCAAGGGTAATTTCAGAAGAGATCCATCTTTAGCTTTTTGAACAGCATGTCCTTTATTATTATTGTCTACTGGAAAGTGCTGTCTACAACCCTGAAAGAGAGCACGTGGGTCCATATCATGTGATTTTCAAACATAAATTGTATGGACAATTAATATGTATTCACCTGTTTGCTTTGATATTTTTTCCCATTCCTTCCATGTAATTTTAGCACACAAATTGTTTTTCATTATAGTTATTATTTTCTTCATATCAGAAATATTTCATATGTAACTGATCATTAAAATGTCATGTTCTTAAAATGGGGCAGGATAAAGTAGTTAAATCTACATGCTGACAATCTGCAGCAATACTGTCAGTATATAGATAAAGCAGGATGATTCTGTGCTGCTGTGAGTTAAATTGCCAAGTAGATTTTAAAGTATTTGCCTTTATATTGCATGTTAGTTTAAGTTTAAAATGGAATGATGAGTGATTATTTATACACAATGTTTACACTTGAAAAATATGAAATTACCACAGGACCTTGTAGATCAACCCATAGTTTAATTGGATCAAAAAACATTTCTCATGGGTTATGTCATAAAACCCCTTCAAAACATGTGGAATAAAGAAAAAACAGCATGCTTTGTGTTGTACAGCAGTTGCAGAGTTCTCTTTGCTACAATGCATTTAATATAACTGATATTTTCTGCGTAGTGTATTGTGATAGCAGAATATATTTACAGGAGAGGATGTGCTTTGAATGTGAAATTTAATATTTGATAAGAATTTAAAATAATGAGTTCAGTTTTCTATGCAAACTCAATTTTTTTTGCAATACAGCAGATTTTAGAATGCAAGACACATTTCTTTTGGTTGGTGTGCTTCCCAGAAGCACCAAATCTTCAATTCTATTGAATTTTTGGAAAAGAATCTGAGAGTAAGCCAAGATAACTACTTTTGTTACCTCAGTTTCCAGATTCTTGAGAGTTATAGAGGTGTAACATTATATAGTAGAGGTAAGCTAATCACTAGTTATTTTATGACACTGTTTTCTAAAAATATCTAAATTTTGAAATCATTTAGTTCTAGAAATAGCTAATTAGACTCTTCCTTCTTATCTGTCTAGTCCTAACCATTATTTTCAAAGCTGGAAACCGGGTACTTACATAGGTTAACATCTGATATTTGAAAGTGCTGAATGCCAGCAGTCTGATTTCCAGCCTACACTGCAGGTTGGAAAGGCTTATTGTGGTGGTATTAAAAAATACATTTTGAAGAGTTTTTCCTCTTCTAGAATTCTTTCCCTTTCCTCAAGCCCCTCTGTGCTGACAAATAACAAATGGTACCTCCTAAATGGTATTTAATTAAGTAATTAGAACTTTGAAAAACTTAAAACGAGGTTAAATTAATGTAACTATTTTGGGGAAACCGAAACCACACTCATATAATGCAGCTAGATATTAATCTCTCCTAACTCTATCTAATATACTATGTCCTCTCTCACACAGAAAAAACCTTGCCAATTAATATCCCTAATCCTTGCATTTATTAATCTTCAGACAATGTTGTTGATCTTTCTGTTGCATTCAGTCCTGATTGAGTATATATTTTTAGTGAAAGCAAACCTTACTATGTGTCATTATTCTTGGAAAATACATGCTATATTGTATTTCACAGTGTATTATAAAATAACTGTAACTGAATTTCAGTTGACAAAATAAAGGAGGAAATTAGAGTATATTTTGAAATAACTGAAATGCAAGTCCAACTGACAAAAATGAGAAAGAAAATTGCAACGGTTTCCTTGAAAATCTTGCCAGCTTTGCATTTTCATTTATTTAACATTTCAGTAATTCATTCTTAACTGAATAGATGTTTTAAGCCCCTCTTACCACTACAAACTCAGGTTTCACCTCAGCTAGAATACCAGAATGTGAAAAAAAAGAATGTTTTTACCCATCTACCAGAATATTGAGTTGATATTGACTAATGGCTTTTCCTTACTGAATCATTGCTATCCAAACATATTTACAGAAGGGAGCTGACTTTTCTGCCCAATGAGAGTTTTAAGTGTTAAAAGAAAAATACAAGAAAACCCTGTCCTAAAATAAAAGGAAAATTTAAACCTTCGGCAAACTTTGTACAGTTAAGACAGGTAACAATTTCACATGATAGATCAGAAATGTTCATTTTGGTATTCTTGATTTTTTTTAATGTAAACTTTAACTATGTAATTTTAAACAGAAATTCATTCTATGTATCTAGGTCAAATTGGGAAGATTTAATAACCTAGGATCTTAGAACCACTTTAAAATATTATTAGAATAAGCCTTTAAAGTAGCAAGCATCAATTTCAACAGCTTGACATTTAGTCCAAAAATTCAAATTTTATTTGATAATAGAGTGACTTAAATTGTTGTATTACAAATACTAATTTTCCTTAAAGGTAATTCAAGTACTGATCACGTCTTTTGTTACAAGTTCTACAAAGGTGAAGTTCTGAAGTTTTAAAAGCTATTGTATAGGTGTTAGTGTCCATTTTTACCTACTACAATTCATTATCTCACTGTGAGCCGAGTGTGTAATGTTACAGCTTTAGGTGCAAGAAGCATTGTAGTGCTCAGTGGTATGACCAAAAGTCCTCATCTCTCTTTTGGATGCACAAGGCAGATTCAAGGACAGAATTGCTTAGCAGTTTTAGTAGCTAACAAAAACATGTAATTTTTGTTTCGTTCTCTTTCTCTGGGTCCCCAGCATCTTCTTATGCCACTGTTGCTGATAGTTTTCAGCAGATGTCCTGGACAGGTCTAACCTTCATTCTCGCCATCTGGTGCACAGTTGCATGAAATTGACTTAATTCTGGTCTTCTTCAGACTTCCCATATAACAAGAGAGGATTTGGAGTCACTCCTTTCCCCCATGAACATTTTTATTGTTTTGTTTACACCTTTGAAGTTGAGGTCAGAAGGACTGCATATTTGAAACTAGAATTGAAATTCCTTTAGAAAAAGTGTTAAGCAAGGCTTTCTTTTGAAAAAAGAGCTTCATAGTCAGGCAATAAAGACTAATGAGTCCATGAACAAGGGTAAACCCGAACTGTAAACAACTAATCAGCCAGAAAACCATTGATGCTAAGAATGCATATTTAAATTTTAATCTGAATATTGTTGTTCAAATTGAGGTAACAATTTTTTTTTGGTTACAGTAAGTTTTAAGTGTTGAAATACTGCTATCTTACATAACACACGCTTCCCTTAAAACATTTTCTCAGAGAAGTAACTTTCCAAAGGGGGCTGGTTTTGCTATATAATTCTTAGTTCTCCTGTCCCTTTATGTTCATTTATAGATTACTAATTTCAAAAAATAGTGATACATGTCCAATAAATTAATAACTTCTATGATAACCATGCTCATTCAAAATGTATTTTAATAAATACTATACATAGAATTTTAGTTAAACTGATCAGCAACGTTAGCAGAATTGCTACATTTAGACAAAATAGCTAAATCAGCAAATTAGCACACAATCGGTGCACTTGATTAGAGTAATTTTTACTGTAAAGTGTTATAAATGAGCCTAGAAATTCCAACTTATTCCAAGAATCTCCATCCCCGGTTTCTCTTATGTCAGAATTTCCCCAGTAAACCATGAGAGAAACAGCCCATACAAGTATCAGGACTTGTGAAAAACAACACAAAACATAAGTCGTTAATTACAGAATTCATAACAGAGATTAATGTGAAACCAAGCTAACATTAACTATTTTAATATGTTATTTTTATTTCATAAAGGATTGAAGCAGAGAAATAAGAGAAGTTGAACTAGGTTTTAAAATTACACATAGTATACTACTTCTGGGTATTTCACTCAGGCCTGTAGAAAATACTGAACTTTAAATGGGCATCTCAAGAATATTGCCATAACTGATTCAACTTTAGTAGCCATTATTTTCTCTTTCAGTATTCTGAGGAGAAATACTTCTTGGAGAAGGTTAACTCTCCACAAGTGTACTTTCCTCAACCATGTCTGTGTATGTTGCAAAGAAAGTACCAAGAGCTTAGTCTTAGTACTTAGTATTAGTTTTAGACTGTATGGGTCTTAGTATTTAGTTTGACTAATATGCCTGGGCCAGAAAGATTCATGCCCCATCTCGGCCTAGCAACATGAAGCAATACAGATGATGTTATGATCAAACTTTCCATTTTCCTATCCTCTCAAGAGACAGGCCAGTATAGGGATTTATATTATTGTTCTTTCCAGCACTGCTTCATCACAGTAAAAGAAAAGGAATGAAATATTAACAAAGGTGAAAATAGTAAATGTTCATCTAGTAAATTTTGAGTCTTATTTGCTTTTAATGTTGGAAGTCAGCTTCATGCACTTATTAGTATAACAAACACTTGAATTCTTTTAAAAGTCACTCTATGCACAAAAAGTTCCTTTATTTACAATCTGCATGTTGTTATGCATATGCTAATGCAAAACAAAACTAAAAGGTTGATAAATTAATGCAATAAATGGGATTCACACTACCTTATTTTTAAGATAAGGAGTTCATTATTTAATGTTAGCTACTCTGTAAAAAAAATTGCACTATATAAACCATGTAATAAACAAACACAGTGAATGGTAGGATATAGCAATAACAAAAAAAAGTTATTTGTTCCACTTAGCTTTGTAGTTTTTAAAGGGGTGATTAGAGGGCGTTATTCTTCCTTTCACTCTCATCTAAAAACTTAATGCATTCTGCTGTTAGAATTATGCAGGCAAGTTAATCCATTGCCATCTGTCTTCTGTTTTCTCAGGCTTGTCTAAGTCCTAGTTTACGTGCAAGACTGAAAGCTGTTTAAAAGGATAATATACTTCCTTTATGAGAAATACCATCTTCTTTACACTCCATTAAGTTCAAATGTTGACTTTATATGCTATGCACCAACTATTTCTTACCAGGAACAACAGCATATCTTTTCCATGGAGGAAAACACATTATTGCAATGTGTTATTATCTCAACATATTCCATAAAGACATAGGTCACCATAGATCTGACAGATGACTGGGTACTTTTAATAGGTAGTATATGATCTGTAACAAGAGGACAAATGTGACCTTTGTCTTCCCATTGGAAATTCTGCGATGATTTGGACAAGTTATTCTATGAAGCCTTGTTCTGTACCGTAACCAACAAAAATGTAATGGAAAATAATTCTAAAATTGATGGGTGAATATTTCAGTGTGTGGATCACACTAGTACGCTGGCAGGCAGATTTTGTTTAGATCATATGTGATCTTGCAGTCATGGAAAATTTGCACTGAGATCAGTGGAGGTTTGGGCTGAATATAATTTGTATAAACCTATTAGCTCTAGCCATAAACAGTCAGTGCTTTTCTTTCCAGAAGCTTGTCACTTCAAACATGTATTAAATAGTTGTGATGATGTAAGTCTGTATTTTCTTGGAAGAGATGAGGTGGATGCGGGTTTTATCTGGTGAGTTTCAATGTGACATTCGATGTTTACATTTGGATTTGTGCTAGACAGTTTTGATTGCATTTTCCTTGTGTGCAGTGCTTGTGTTCTCTGATAGAGCAAGTGGAACTCGTTCGGTCAGGTTTCTGTCATGGATATTTCTATTTATAACTTATGTAAGTCACTACTATATATATTTGTAAGCAGTTCTCCAACAAATTTGTTAGTTTGTTTCTGAAAACCAAATGTATAATACAAAGAAAAGTGATATAATTTTTAATTTTTACTGAATCAATTCAATTTTTATAGTCTTTGTTGTGTGTGCTTCAAACATATTTTAGATAACTTATCTGAGAAATTTAAACTGAGTTAAAAAATCAGCATTAAAAAACTTTTAAAAACTGCTTGCACTGTTTTTTGTATTAATATGAAAAAAAATTAGAAATAAAATACATTGTCAACCTCAGGACAACTATGAAAGTTTCTATGTCTATTTTCCTTGACTAATATTCTTACAAAAGCCATAAACAGTACAGGTGTCTATTCAGTCCATTGTGAATTCTTTGTTTATTTTTTGCTACAGGGTAATGTGTTTTGGAAAAGAAGGGTGTATATTAAAAAGGGGCTCAGAAAGCAAAACTTAAAGAGCGCAGCAAGGGTAACCAAAGAGTCAATGAATTAATTTTAATTCTGTGGAAGTACATGCTAATCAGCAAAGTCTCCAAAGTGTTAATTAATTGCAATGCTTCTTTGATAAAGCTCACAAACCAAGACTACCTTAATTATTTCAGTGAATCTATGTTAATTTTTACAGTTATACAAAATACTGTGAAAATAAAGTAAATATCCCAGTAAGGTGTGGGGTTTTTGCCTTCATTAATATATTCTGTACGATGAGTCCTTTCAACTTTATTCCAACCATGTAAATATAATAAAATAAAACATTAGAAATAAGAAAAAAAATTGCTTTTAAAAAAAAAAAAAAAAAAAGCTCCTCTTCGAGGACAGAAACCAGACCGTCTGCCCTGTACTCATGATGTAAGAGGAAGAATTGTTTTCTTCTTGCCTTCATAGGTGTTTCTGCCCAGAGTAGATGACTTCCTCCACCAGAATGAAGGGTGAAGGACGTTGATCCATTCCCAAGAGAGTGACAGGAAGGTGGCATAGGCACAGTTCTTTTTAATTTGTGATTCTTGGGAAGTCTCTCAGCTGAAATAGTTCTTATAAATCCAAAAAGCTGGTGTCATTATTGTAATTATTTTTTCTGATGGGAAAATTATTTTTTCTGCTGGGAGAAAAATGCATCCATTTAGAAGATCTTAGTTTTTTCATCTGAAGCTCTTTAATGCACAAAAATAATGAGTTTCCATAATGGAAACACTTTTTTTTTTTTCCCCCCCTTCAGATAGTCTGTTGATCCACTTTTTTAGTCAGAAAGGAACCATCAGTGTCTTAATTCATGATAAAATGTCAGTTCACAGATCAATAAATTTAATCCTTTTTTTTTTTGAAAGTAAAACAGTTTCAGTAGGAGATCGATTTTGCGGGGATATGAAAGGCTAAGGAGTGTTTTTCTATGATTCAAAGCTCTGCCTGGCTAAGTGAATCAACAGCAAATTCCTACTTTCCTTCTTCTGCATATTTCTTTTATAACTAGGAAAACTTTCACCTGAAGCTATTGTTAAGGGTTTGGCTTGAAGCTTGAGGAAATGCAGCTTTTTCATAGCATGGCTTAATTGTTGATAGAAGGTCAAAAGTGCAGTACTTGAGGTTTTGCTGTAATTATCATTGCTGAGTTGATTTGAAGCAAACACATTTCTCTGGTTAGGTCTTTCAATGCCATTGCTAATTCAAAGTTCAGTGAATCATGGGGCAATTATTACATATCTTGTATTGTATTCAGACAAGGAAACAAACTAAAAGCAAAATATGAAGAAAGTCTCTTGTGTACTGAATGTGTGTTGTTAAATAGCCATTAAACATGAAAGGATTTTTTGACCTTAAAACTGCACTGATATTTACCTGTTAAGTCAGTGTATGCTCAATGCAGCTGTTTTATGTATGTCTCATATATATATATATATTGTTTTTCTCTGTGTTTGTGTAAAAACAATAACACTTGCTACTTAATAGCTAATTACAGTATATCTAAGTTTTTAACACCTCCTATTTTTTCAATTTAGTAAGGAGCGGGATATTGCTGAGAAGTTTTCAGGAGTTTAGAAAATGAATGGAGTTTCCTAAATTTATTTCTGAGAACACAGAATAATGTGGGGAGCATTTGACTGTTAGCAACCTTGATTCTACTCCTGGTTTGGTTACTAGTGTGATATATTGTCTTAAGGAAATAATTTTCATTAATGACACAGACCCTTCTATAAAATATTTTGGCATGCAGTTGTGGAATGTGCTGTATAAAAATTTAACATCTGTACTATACAGCTTTTTCAAAACTTTCATTTTCTGTTGGTATGTCCAATTTCACAAAAATTGGAAAGTTTTTTAGCTTGTTGCTGTGGATATGTTCAGAGCAGCACTGTTGCATGTGCGGACATTACTAATTGTAAAACAGAAGTATTGCAAGTCAAACATATAGTTGCTTTTTAGGTTTATTCTTAAATTAAAGGTAGAAGGAAAATGACATTTATATACTCTCACTTTTCAGTAAGTTATTTGATATTGTGACACATTAAATCTTTTTTCCTAAATATTAATATAAGTTGGTTTGCATGTAAATTGGATTGAAAAATAGTACGAAAAAGAAAAAAAGGAAAAAAGGAGAACAATTTATAGGAATTTATAGGAATGTGTCAAATCAAGGGCCAGTGGAGTATAAGGATAGGACTTATTTA
Organism: Fulmarus glacialis; assembly: GCF_000690835.1. Lineage (NCBI taxonomy): Eukaryota > Metazoa > Chordata > Aves > Procellariiformes > Procellariidae > Fulmarus > Fulmarus glacialis. The sequence goes on along the minus strand of NW_009220761.1, from coordinate 10,732 downwards.
AAACATCATTAATTAATATCTTTGCCAAAGTCCAGAAGAGGGGATTAAAAGCTCAGTTATGGCATTTTCCAATTATGCTGTAGTGTTTTGCTTTGGATAGTCTCTTGGTATATTTTTGGCTGAGACCAAACAGGAAAAGTACCCCCAAACAAATGCATTGTTTCTTTCTTTGTTTGTTGAGAAGATTCTCACAACAGTAGATGATTAATACAATTCTCCCTGACCCAAGCAATTTACCTGTTTTTTTTACTCTTGTTATATCATGTTCAAAGGAGACCAAAAATAGCACACAGTGTAACTAACTTCCATAAATATTCTGTACCACTGAAAGAAAGAAGATAGATGAAATATATATAGATAAATAAAATGAACCCAGGCCAATCATAAATTTATCTTGGTGTAAACATAGCATTTAGATTTATTCCAAAACAAGCAAACCAAACCTTACAAAATTAATATTTTGGGATAAAATGAAAACCTTAGCTCTGACACTAAACCTCATTCATATTAAAAGAGTGTTACCATATTTCCTGGGAAAGTGAAAAGAGAGTTAAGTTACAGCATAAATTGCCAGCCTCATGTTTGGGAAGAAAATTCTGGACCACAGTGGCTGGAAAAACTCATGCTTAGACCATCTATTAGCAAGAACATTTATTCTATTAGCAAGACGACTCTATGTCAGAGCTTTGAAAATGTAGTATTATTGGTCCAAGAGCTGATCTAGGTAATTAGTTTTGTTGGTAGAGACCTAGATGAATGCAATAGAAATATGTCCTATATTGTCCCTGATAGTGCAGAATATATCTCCCAAACTTTTAGAGCAATGTTTTAGATAAACTTTCCTTTGGAGGCAGAGCAGAAATGTCCCATTGACTTTCACATTCTTTTGATAGTTATTAGTTACCACTACTTTTTGCTGAAAAGAATCTGTACATAGGCTTGTTGCATGAAATACATGTCGGCATTAGTCTGTAACTATATTATTATTTTTAACGTAATATTTCACAAATATTAATAGTCTTATATAGAAATATGATCCCCAGGGAAATGAAGAAATGTTACAACATTTAATGATTTATATAAATACATAGGCCTCCTGGCCTCCTTTTTCACAATCTGTAGTTGAAGGAAAGTTTTCTGATTAATTCATAAAGACAGAAATCAGATATACTTAGTTGTTCTTCAGCCCCCTGTTAAAAACATAGTGTCTTGAAGTTCAGAAGCTCAAAAATTCACAACAGAGATTCTCAGCTGATTCCCGTATGTGCATCTTGTTCAATTTAGCGGTGATTAAAACATGAGAGTTATCAGATGGGTCTTCTGTGTGGTCTGAGTTGCTGGTCTCTGCTCCTTTCCATGGAGACAATTTTTCCATACCACTAAGAATCCTGGCCTTCCAACTTGAGATATTCCATGATTCTGTAATTAAAATGTAATGTACACATGCTCAGAGGACGATGTTGTACAATTGGGCATGCTCCAACGACAGCATTCAAGAGAAAAAGAGGGCTTAAATAAAATAGGTAAGTATATCACTGTGGCTGAAGAACAGCTAAGTTTAAGTTTAAGATGAAAGATGATTTAAAGCTTTTTTCTAAAAAGCATTAATGAGCAGAAATGCAATGATGTTCTGTAGCTTTTTGTCCACCAACAATTACAAAGAGAAAAAAATAGAATCATATTTATGTTGATATTAATCTACTTTGACAGCACTTTGGGAAGAGTAGATACTGCATGAGTCTGATTTTCTTCTTCTCCCTTTTCAGACAGCTAAATTACATTTTGGGTCAGAGCAGCGATTCATTTAGTATCATTTAACTGATAGTAGGTACCATTCATGCTCTCTTTGCACAAATATACATCTTTTCTTTAAACGTGAAGGGGGGCCAAGTAGCTTGAAAAAAGAGGACTCTGAGGGAGGTGACAGTAGCTGACTAGCCCTTACTCAGGTCATGGTGTTCCCACTCATTTGGAGTGAGTTTCTTCCACCATTTTGTCATGATCTAAAAGGTTACACAGCCCGTGGGTGTGTAAAGATCATGACTGTGGGTTTGTAGAATACCTTAGTGTGCAAGAACACAGAGACTTTTATCCTCTAAATTTTTCTACTTTATTACAGATTACCACAAATACCAAAAAAATCACCACAAGCAGGTATACAACCACAAAATCACCACTAGCAAGTATACCTATGACTGACAAAGTGAATATAAATATATATATATCAAGTTATTACAAATTATTATCAGTAATCAATAATAGCAACAATCAATCATATAGCAACAGTCAATATTACAGCAACAACCAGTAACAGCAACAACCAAGTAGGTATATACTATTACAGGTTATCACAAACTTATCATTAGTGAAGGAAACTTATCAACAATATAGCAGTAGATATACTTATGCCAGACTAATTGTATTGATGTATAATATTGGGATGAAGTGAATTAGACACATTTCAGAATGAGCCAAACCACCCCAGAGGGGACGACAAAACAATCCTAGAGGAGGACCCAACCATCCCCAAAAGAGGGAAAGACAAATCAAACCAACCCCAAAAGTGGGCCTGAAGAGGGACCAGTGTGATAACAGGCAGTGTCTCACTTCAAAGACAATCCACGTCAGAGCCTGGAGTCAGGCAGGCATCCCAGGAGAGAGACCAAGGTACTGTAGAAAGCGTGTGCAGGTTTCAACCTACGTAGGAAAGGAAAAGGATGTGCGGCATGGGAAGTTCTCAGACAGAGAGGCTCCATTTTGGATAAAAATTAAGTCCTTTTTTATATCCTAGAGACATAAAAGGGTGTAGGAAACCACCATATCGAGCAGGTAATAAATGATATTAATCTCTGTTTTCACTGGTAACAGACAGTAAGTGATGATGTTTTCAGTTCTTTCAGACCAATTTTATTTTCCCAGACTGTTTCCACGTCTGAAAGTTGCTGCTAGAATTTTTTGGGTTTTTTGCGCTTGTCAGCATCTCAGGATGTCTCCAGTTTCTACATATCCCAGCTGAAATACAAAGAGGCCAACTGCACTTTCCAAGGATGTTTCTGGTTCCCAGGCCTGGTTCTCAGGCTGGCAGGCTTTTTTTTTTTTTTAATTCGGTAATTCTTCCCTTCTAATCAGGCTGCCTTTCTGGCTACTCACATCTCATTTGCCTTTCAAGGTTTAGTCGTTTTATAGGACAGATTATTAGAAGTCAGGTTTTTTGTTGTCTTTCTGATGTGGCAGAAATGTTTGTTTATAACACTTGCCTTCCACTCTTGAGCAGTGTCTTTCTGCTGGAGGACTCACAAACTTTTAACGTTTTTTGATCTACATAGGAAGATTTAATGAGTAGAGCTCTACAAAAATATGCACTAAAAAAATAACTGAAAATGGTCATTTAAGATACAAATTTAAAAGATGCATTTCACCTTGATTATATATTAAAGATCTCTCATAATTACACAGTTGGTCTCAATTTTCAGCATCCAGTTTTTGGCAGTTTTTTCAGCATCCAGTTTTTTTCTGTGAACGGTAGTTGACACATGTGACAGGTAGGTGCCTAGCCCAAATGGGGCCCTGATTTTCCTTGAGCATCTCTGGGGAAGGGAGTTTGGAATAAATTTTAATTTTGCAACTTTGTTTTCCTAACAATAGCACAATTTTGTTCAAGAGATCAGGTTAACAGTATTTTCAGGCAAGTCAATCTTTACAGTTTAACCCAAAGTTCAATAGATGAAGCAGAACCATGTCCAAAACATATATGAGTTTTGGTTTTGCAACAAAAGGCATTCCCCTACTGTACCAGCAACAATTGCTGGAATGCATTAATCAGATCTTAATTAACATGGAAAAGAGATGATCATTCACATTTATTTCAGATTGGCACATTGCACTTTATGCAAATGAGAACTGTCAAGCACTGCCAAAGGACCTCAGAGTGAAGGTGAGTTTCAAAAATGGCTCTTATACTTGCCTGAGCCTTTGTAGGAGAAATCTGTCAGAGTGATTTTACAGGGATCATCAGACATACCTCATGCTAAGCTTTCATGAATCTTTGAATAAGGAACGCTCAAAGGTCATCACGTATGAAATATTTTATAATGACACATTGTCATAATATGAAATGATTTATGCAAAAAAGCTACATTTACTGGTGGCAAATGACAAAGAAGCAAAGACAAATTTTGCATCTGTTTAGATGGATCTTAAAACAGTAACTGCAGGAGAGAAACAAATTGTGTGCACCCACCAACATGCAATTTAACACCTATTATTTTCCCAATGAACTGGAGGTGGAAAGTAGTGGTGCACCAGATTAGGCCTGTGCTCTGGGAGGTGAGGTCTGTATGAGTCACACAGTGTTTTCCGTTTACAGGGTGCTCTTGAGCTGAGTACCAAAGGAGAGGACAGAAGGTAAATAGCTGGGACAATGAGGGACAGTAGATTTTGAACTACACCCCAAAGCAAAAACAAGCTTATAATAAAAAAATCTGTGTTTGAAGATGCAAAAGGACAGTGCAGACACAAGTAAAACTACTCAGCCAGCAAGATGCACTGCAAATTCAGACTTAAGAGAAAATATCTGTTATGCAAAACAGTGCAAACTGTTCTGCTTTTCTGTCTGTGCTTGTGCTTGTTAAAAAATGGTTCAGCTGTCCTGTCCTTACTGAGAAAGGGAAAAAAAAGTAGTGTGTGCTGAATAGGTATGAGAAGTGTTTATAAGTACCAGCTTCCAAGATAAAACTTGGCTTCTGACACATACACAAGTATAGCTTGGACTATCTGGGTCCACTGTCATCACCCCATATTCTCCTAATGCTTGATGTGGCTGGTTGGCAAGAAGATTTAGTATGCTTGGTTTCTTCAAGGAGAAAATATTGCTAAAGGTACGTTTGGAAGTGCAGATTTTAGAGCTCTGTTGTTTTGTATTGGTAGTTGTCCTTTCAGTGTTGTGGCCATATGGATGTACAATGGTTCTTGTACAATGAGAGCCTGGCTGTTTTTAGGCATAAATGAACCATTCTTCCACCTAACAACATCTTGTGGCTGGTACACGAATGCCGCTAGCCAAACAATGCCTGTGCTTGTGCCCTTCCTGTGCTCTGATTTTGCACTGAGGAGCCGTACATAAAACCAAGGAGTGTAAGAGCAAGAGGATATGAGGCAAAATGATGATGGGGTGGTTTGCTGCAAACCAGTCTGCTTTGCAAGGTTTATCTTGGAAGTTTCAAGATGCTTCTAACAGTAGGATACTGTTAAGGCCAGCTGGGCTGAGGTTTTCTATCAGTATCCCAGAGGAAGCTCTCAGATGACATTTAGGTATGTTCCACACCGAGGCAATGTGGTTGGTCTGGAACATGGTTTTCAAGACAGTGTCAAGGAAGAGGCAGAACACTCTAGGCTCAATCAGTAAAACTACTCAAATGAATCAGAGTGTGCTAATAAATCAGGATGACCATACCGGAACATGAGCCTGAGTATACAGGCTTCATATATAGTATATGAAGTATACACTGCATAACCTTCAGTATATAGTGCATAACCTTCAGTATATATTGCATAACCTCAGTGATTTCTGTTGGAGTGATTTCTTAGGATTTCTGAAAGGTACTTATATCTAAGTCTTCCTCTGAATGTCTGGCTTATGCAATTCCTTTTAGGAGAAGAAAAGCAAAATTCAGAAGTTCATGATAAAAAAGGGCGGAAAAAAAGACTGAATATATTTTAGCTTATGTAGGTCAATAAATAAGTTTTTTGTAACTTTTATATATTAATGTTTATCTACTTGTACACAAAATAAAATTCCTAGATTTTTTTTCTGACATTAGCCAAATTACTAAATTACCTGTAATAAGTTTTACCCATATCTAATGGCCCCACACTTGCTGAGATCTTTTAGTCTAAGGAGGAGGATACACTTCAGTGGTCACTTGTGCTGTGCTAGACTCCAGTTATAAGGCAGGCATACAGGAATAAGCAGAGGGGTAAAGGTGACATGGGACAGTCAGAATTAGATCACGCACAGAAGTTCAGAGCATTATACTTATAAATGCCATGTAAAATAGATAACCAGTACAGGCTAAATGCAAGACTGTGATCTTTCAGTAATGTCTTCTCTAATAACAGGAGGAAGGCCACAGAAGGTAGTACATAAGTAGTTTGTATGTTATCAGAATAATGATCACCTATATATGTCTGGTGTTTAAGGTACATGACTTATATTCCTACACGTCGGTTGTAATCTCTCTGGCCCAGTTATCTTGTGTTCCTTAAAGTAAAAGTAAGCATGTAAAATGGCCTTGGTATTTCTGTTCAGTGTGTAGAACTGTATGCCACGCTTTATTCTGCATGGATGTATCCATGATTTTCACTCATTTGAGAGGTCAATATCTTTATGTTATATATAGTATGGGAGATATGAACTTTGCATGGCTGGCATTCCAGACATTAAACCTGGAAAGGAAATTTGTCCTGCTTTCATCAGCTGAGAAAAAAAATATTCTATTTTGCCCTGTGTTGTAGAAAATAACACATTATACATTAAGTGATTTTCAATGTCTCTGACACCTTTTGTTGTGCTTTTTTCATTTACAGGTTTCTTTGTAAGTATTCTTCCACGAGATGCTTATTCATGAACAAGATGCCCTAATGAAATCACAATCCTGTAAATAATTCTTAAAATAACACCACAATTAAAAAGAAATCTCTATAGGTGTTGATCGTAAGCCATAGCTTATTTGAAAAGAAAGACAATGTTTTCATTTGTACAAGTAAATACTGTTATTAAGCAATTAACCATACAGGCATGTATGGCTGGTAATTACTGTTGGCTAAACAAAGACAAATTACTTTCCTAAGAACAGAATTTTGCTGTTGGTTTCTCCAATGCTTTTCAATGAAGTATAATGTACTGGTAGTTACATATAAGAAGTAAAAGAACCAGACTGATTGGTCATAATAATCCTAACTTAGAGGTCATTCAACAAAAACGTTTGCCTTACTAACTTAAAAAGAAAAATCTCCCCAACAAAAAGATTAATATTTTCTTCACTAGAATTATTATTCTTTGGTAATGAACACTGTTCTTGGAAAATGAGTATTTAATATGTAACCAATTAGTAAAAAAATTAAGTCAATTACCAAACAAAATTTCTGTGTTAAATGTTAATTAAATTCAGAGGTATTTTTAATAAGATTAACATGGAGACAACAAATTAAGAAAAAAGTCAATTTAGCCTCAGTTTAATCTATTAATCAAGAACCAAGTGTTTGGTTTTTATAGACATATTTATAGCAATACTTATAGTAATGGTTAATTTAGCATTCAGAAGTTCAATTCATAACCAAAGGGCTTGAAAATTCAGTTAAGCCTGCTGTTTATGTAGCTGAAAATAAGTAAAAGATATATTTCAATGTAAACATTAAAAATAAAATATCAGCAATACTCCTTTGATCTTAACAAAAGTGCTGAATTAAGCCTGACCCTGTATTGATTTATACTTTATGGCACTGTTTGAACAAATATGCATCTTAAAATATGCAATAGCAAAGAACTTCAGTTCTTCAAGGTACTGAGAATAGGAAAGATAAAAATGGGGCAGCAGGGAACTCAGTCTCCTCTTTTCTTTTTCTTCTTAGCAGTTATGGGGGGTTAGAAAAGATATAAATCAAAAAAGGAATTTTATTTTAAGTGGGTGTAAAGCTTGATTTCTCATCCAATCTTTCTATTTTAAACAAATTAATGACCAAAATGTGTCCCAATGTATTGGAAAAACTTGAAAATGAAATGAAATGTGTTTTGCACTTTTCTCTCCCATAACCTAATAAAATCTAACCTGAAAGTCATTGTGATGTGGTATAGTGGTATGAGAAATTAATTCATGTTTGAAAGAAATTGTCTTTACAGAGAGGTTTGAAGATAGAATTTTGGTTGGGGAGAAAGGTTGTTTTGGTGGTGGTGTTGGCTTTTTTATTAAAAAAAAAAATCTAAAATGTAACTGCTAAACTTTAGTTATTTTGTAAGATCCTACACAGAGAGAAAGAATTTATAATTTTTACCAAAATGTACTTGGATATACCTATTTCCCTACTATGCACCTGAGCTTGTAAATCTTGTCTCATAATATCATTGTGCTTCTCATAGTAAAACTGTCCCTTTATTCTTCTAAAAGCAGAATACCTGGCATATTTGTTATCCTCTGGCAAAGACTGTCTTTTGTTTGCTACGACATAAACTTAGCCCGGCTTCTTTGGGCAGCACAGCACTTCCAGTCGACCCACAAAATCTCCCTCTGTGTGGCTGTGGTTAACAGCTGAGGTTCAGTGAAATGAGACAAAACATCTCTCCATAGCAGATAACTTCAAGAGTGTTTACAGCTGCTGAGGGCTTCCCATCTCCTTCCAGTGAGATATTCTCACACTAAGACCTCGTTAAAAGGCCTGTTCAGTAGAGCAGAAAGAGACCTGACAATAGGAAAGCAGCAGATCCAATGACACAAAGCCCCAGCTTTTGAAATAATTAGTAAAAAATACTCAGACATTAGTATTCATTTGTAAGAAGCAGTGGAAACGCTGGGGCAGGACTGAAAGCACAGAACGGTACAGTAATTTGTCCAGGATCACTTCCTGTGTCAGTTCCAAGGATAACTTTGGAAACTGGTCCAGAACTTTCTCCTTGCCACTCTTCTTTCTTTAGTGCTTCTAAGTTAGGTGTTGACTAAAAAGAGAATACTAGAAAATTGAGCAATTAACAGCACTAATTGCTAAAGAAACAGTAATCAACTTGTTATTTTTAAATCAGATCACAAACTTTGCTGAAAAATTTACAACCTTGAGTATGATATGCCTGATTTCTAAAACAGAAAATAAACAGTTTGGATACACTCATCACATTAAATATCATTTGAATAATAAATAGTTTGTCCCAGCTCAGATCTTATAAAGACATGGTAGAAGACCACTGCAACATATTGTATTCTTGGTTTGTTTACCTCTTGGTTTGTGCTGTGTTTCCATAAGAAGAGGAGGATGTGTGGAATATTGCAGGGGGGGGAGGAGGAAGGTAGATCGCTGATTGTCTTGGGGAAAACAGACCACGCTGAAAGGTGGAAGAGAAGGATGTAGAGGGCAAAGGGAGAGACAGAGAGAGATAAAGTCACTTCTTAGAGCTAAGAAACTATGGATGAGTGAGATATGGCAGCAAGGAGTGGGTGCAGCTAATCTGGCCTCCAAGGATGGGTGAAAGGAGGAAGCAATTTTCAGAGGACCGGGTGGGAATGGGGAGTGTGTCACAGTGTAGAAAGTGCGTGGGTGCAATGACATGTGGGCAGAAGGAAGGTTGCGTATGAACTCTTTTTCTTCCTGCACAACCTGCCCTCACAGCTTGGAGCTTTCTCCATGAAGAATGTTAAATACTCTATATTTCAGTTTTCTGTAATCGATCTTTCTGAGTATAAAAGTTCGAGTTTAGAATTATTTCACTTTGTCTGTGAAGTTTTTGGAGGGAAAGACCTAGAAAAACCCACACCAGAACTCTGAGCAGTGGTCCTGTCATAATCGTCCAAAGAGACTTATTTACTAAAGGACGCTTAGATGGGCTGATACAGATATTTGTTTCTTGGCCAAATTTTATGAGACATGAATGAAGTAGGAGACCTGAAACTCTTATTAGTTAAATTAGCATCTGATAGACCACTAACAGATCATGCGGAAAGAAATGAGAGGCGCAGTTTAGTGGGGAATTTATGTGATTACAAAAGCATTCAGCATGTCTAGAAGAAAGACTACAGGGCTATGAAATGGGTTTCAGCTGATGAAAATGTGTATCAATGGAAAAGTTTTCTGACATACACCCTAAATATCCCCACAGGACAGGTATGACCTGCCCCTCACTATAAGAAGGACATTGAGGTGCTGGAGCGTGTCCAGAGAAGGGCAACGAAGCTGGTGAAGGGCCTGGAGCACAAGTCTTATGAGGAGCGGCTGAGGGAACTGGGGCTGTTTAGCCTGGAGAAGAGGAGGCTGAGGGGAGACCTCATCGCACTCTACAACTACCTGAAAGGAGGTTGTAGCGAGGTGGGGGTTGGTCTCTTGTCCCAAGTAACAAGCGATAGGACAAGAGGAAATGGCCTCAAGTTGCGCCAAGGGAGGTTTAGACTGGACATCAGGAAAAA
>NW_009220761.1:0-539 GCF_000690835.1 Fulmarus glacialis | reverse complement strand
TTTCTGAAAGAGTGGTCAGGCCTTGGAACAGGCTGCCCAGGGAAGTGGTGGAGTCACCATCCCTGGAAGTACTTAAAAGATGTGTAGATGAGGCGCTTAGGGACATGGTTTAGTGGACATGGTGGTGTTGGGTTAATGGTTGGACCTGATGATCTTAGAGGTCTTTTCCAACCTTAATGATTCTATGATTCTATGATTCTATGTAGCCTTCATATGGATCAACATTTAAATGCAAACTTCCGTGGTAAGGAGGTGAGTCTTGGCAGAAATGAGTGGTGTGATAAGAGTATGTAAAACGCTGACCAGACCAAAAAGGTGGACTGAGTCCTTACACCCTTTCCTCCCATCATGAATAAACCATCATGAATAAAGGGCAAATTCCCTGATATACTCTGTGAAAAAAAAAACTTTCCATAAAGTTGAGGAAGATAGTTCAAGGTATCACTGAGCTGACTTCTCTTTTTGGAGAGAAAAACAGGCTGTGACAGGTCTGAATTTGCATCTTACACTCTCTCTGCATTAATCCCACCCACCCCACC
>NW_009220760.1:0-3244 GCF_000690835.1 Fulmarus glacialis | reverse complement strand
GCTGCTCCTCACCCGCCTCTGCGCCCGCCCGCACCCTCTTCTGGGGCAGGCACCGCACGGCCCCGCCGCGGGTCCGGACGTGGCCAGTCCCCGCACCGCAGAAGGGACACGGCTGCAGAAAGGAGATCCTTCGGAAACGTCTGGGTGAGCCCGCGCTTGCCAGGAGGCACGCAGCTGGAGGCACGACGCCTGGCGTTAGCCAGAAAGCAAGTCCTCAGGAAAACGGGGTCTGTTTTTGACCGGCTAGCAGCAACGGGATGAGATCTGGCAGCAAACATTATTCAAAGCCCAGACAGGCAGAACTGACACATGCAAGCCTTGTTCTTTCCCATTTGTATCCACTTTTTTTTTTAGTTAAAAAGATCAGCATAGATTTTGGAATATATGGACAGGATGCTCCAACTTCAGACCAATTTACAAACACTGAAGGTGATCTTGCAAACGCTTAAGATCTGCTTTGTGAAGATTTTACAGTGTACTCTACTTGGGTAATGCAAGCAAGAATACATTTGAAAGTAAGGATTATTCTTAGCTTTGGTCTCCCAGCTCCAACTACAAACTGATTTGCAAATAGCTTTTCTATGCTCCAAAGCAAAGGAGGAGGGGACCATGTCTCCTTGTTTCTCTTCAAAATGATGCCTGTGTTAACACAGCTGTGCAACACAGCTTCTCATAACAGAAAAAAAAATTAGTCCAGCTCGATCATTTTACAAGAATTCTCAGAAATGTACAGTGCCTAGTACTATTAAGTACAGGCATACTCCCCTCAGAAATACACAAATATAAAGATTTATCGGCACAGAAGTCAAAAGAAATACTAGTTTGATATATGTGTTGTTTATTTTTCTTACAACATTTTCCTTCCTCTTATCTGCTCCGTTCAATTTGCTTATTACAAATCTTATGGCCCCAATTCTTCTTTTACGCCCAAATAGCCTAGCTGACTTTGTGGCCGATGTGTATCAACAGGAATGAAAGGAAAGACCGTGGATGCAAAAAGCCTGCAAGATAATGCAGCAACAGAGGCTCGCACAGACTCCCAACACACTGCTGAGCAGTAGCATGGTCACTAGGAAATTGCTTTGACATTGCTATAGAATTACAAAAGCAAGAGGAAATATACTGAATTCCAGCCCTCCAGCAGTCCAGTGCAATAAATGACTCCAAGCACTTCTCAGCTGCAATATTACTCAATTAAACAAATACTCCATCACCCAGGGAACATTATTACACTTAGAGAAACATAAAGACAGGAAATCTACTCCACAAGACTAACGTGGACCAGAAGCAGAGGACGGGAAATCTCTGACAGAATGCCAGGCCAAGGGGGAGATGCCTGACCGAAATGATTCCCAGTGCCCCTGCGCTGAAATCCGTGTAGAGAGGCAAAAGGTTAATTTGGGCTCCTGTCTCGAGCAGTGCGGCCAAATGAAAACACTGGCATTTGCCCAATAAGCAAACATGAACAAGAAAGTTCTTTTTTTTTTTACATCTGTAAAATAAACATGAGGATTATTTATTCTGTTGAACAAACATAGAGCAGGCTTCGCCACAAATTTTGAAACTAATCTGCACAAAAAAAGCAAACGATTAAGTTCACTGGAAGGAAGGCTTGAGATCCGGCGTTAGCACAGTGTCAAGAGGGTAGAGTCTGGGGATCTCCAGCTGATTTCTTGTATCATCTGTAGTAAATTCCCTTAATCTGGCTGCATCTCAGGTTGGGGTTTTCTAAAAGAGAAGTAACCAAACCAATGCAAGTGCTATAAAATAAATCTACGTAGCACGTAAATGAGACCAATGCCCCAGGATTTCATGATCGTAACTAATAGACTTAAGATTGGTGAATATACATACTATTATTACTAGAAAGACTTTATTTCTTTAAAAAGACAAATAGGAGTTTTATCCACCCTATACCAGGGTTTGTTGAATTCCTTCAGATAACAATTCCTCAAAAAACCAGGATGAAACCAGTATGTCTTTTGCCTCACATACCAGCCACGTTACTCAGCACTTAATAGCTGCTGCACAGGAGAACAAGAACAGGTTGGGCTTGTGCCCTTTTTGCTTACTTTTTTTTCAGTCTTGTTTGTTTTCACCTAGTCCTCCGGTTCCTACTTCTTATTTGACGTACCCTGCAGGAGACTCAGAGAAGAAATTGCATGTTTTTAATTATCTCAAAGTTAATACAAAAAGGGTCCAAAATAGTGCCAGAGCATAAATTATGTCCTCCAAGAAACCAGACTTTGCTTGTGTGGCATCTGCAAAGACCAGCTGAGAAAACCCCGTTTTTCAGGTAGTGTGTCCTGTGCCCGTGTGAAACCTATTCAAGTCATCCCACAAAATCACTTGACTCAAGGTGTGCCGGACAGGGAAAATTAAAGCAGAAAAGAGTTTCCAAGGGATTTTTTGGGGGAAAAAGTACAATACAGAGTGCAAGTTCCTCTCAAGGCCACACACAGTGAATTATGGTGCAAACATATTGGTTAGAAAAAGGCCGACTTGCAGCCAGCTTGGCCAGGTGAGTTCACTGCAAGCCGTGAGACCTGGGTAAGCCTCGACCCCTGCCTGTGCCTGCTGCCCGCTGCCGTGAACCAGCGTCTTTTCCCCCAAGTCTGCCTCCACAAAGACTCCAGTTTTTGCACCTGTTTTTTAGCAGCCTAAAGAAGGGTAAAGAACCCTAAAGCTTTTCTGCAGTCTGGACCAAGCAGCTCTGCCCTGAGACAAAACACCAACAACCTCAGTAGCTTCACCTTTCCTCTTCTATAAAACTGTAATTTTCAAAAACTGAGCTTTCTGCTGTCAGTGAAGCTGGTGAGAAAAGCAAAGACATATTTTCTGCATTGAAGGACACAGGATAGACGCTGGCGGTGACATCCTTCCCATCCCCCGCGTCAACACTGGGTCATTCCCCTACACCAGTGATGGGCATTTTGGGAAACGCCGGGCTTTGCCCCCTGCACCCATCCCGGACTAACGGTCCCTTTACAACCCAGAAATGGGGACCATGCATGGTACTGGCCACTGAAACCATTCGCCCCATGGCAGCAGTGGGTGGCAAAGGGCGATGCGTGGGGCAATGCGCAGGGCGATGCATGGAGCAATGCACGGGTGATGCGTGGGGTGGTGCACGGATGATGTGTGGGACAATGAGTGAAGCCATGTGCGGCGCGATGTGCGGGGTGATGCACAAGTTCACGCGTGCGGCGATGCGCGGGGCGATGCATGGGGCGATGCGCGGGGT
>NW_009220759.1:0-19526 GCF_000690835.1 Fulmarus glacialis | reverse complement strand
GGGCAGGCGGCGCGCTGCGCTCCGGCTCCCCAGTGCCGTAGAGAAGCGGGTTTCCCTAAAAACGTGCCTTAAATGCGCGTTGCTGCCTTGGCAAACGCCCCCGGCAAACTTCTGCGCACGGCGTTTGCCACCGGGCGTAGATATTTGGAAGGGACCCCATGCAGCGAGGTGGCACCTACAGTAGTTGGGGTAGGTGGTCACTGAAACCGCTGGTGGTTGTGTGAACATGAGGAAGCAAAACAAAACAAAACAAATTGCGGAGGGCTCCATCCCCGGTGTAGCATTTCTGCTCAGAAATGAAGAAAAAAAGCCCAATAAAATGTAATGAGCAAAGTTGTGACTTCTTCACTTTTAGCAAAAAATCCCAGATGGGATCTTAACCACCCAAGGTGGTGGTAAAGGGCTGCTCATGCAAGTTTTTGAACTAAAGGCTAAATGAGTTTTAGAGAAGTGCTTCAAATTAAAAATCATCAGTTTTACATCTGTCATAACTTCTGTTTTAATTTGATCATGAAATGAAGGCCTTGCTGATTCCGTGACACAAATTAGTAACAGTAAGACCTCCCTGAAAATCAGCAACCCTCAGAACAGCTGCCTTATTTTTTATGTCAGATGAATGGAGCCTCAAAGCTCTCGAACGGCACATTGAGAACTATCTACTAGCAGGAGGAAACATAAACATGCTAGTAAATATATAGAGATGGTGATGGGCTTTGCACTGCATACAAAGGTGTATGTATTTTGTTTTTAGTAATGACAGGTCAAGTGGTAACTCTGTGTTTCCATCTTGGTTTGGTTCATTCCTGCAAGTATCTTTAAGCACAGACTCATACATCTCTTGAGTTACTGGAAAAGTCTTGATAGCTGCATCAAAAAATTATCATTATGGCAGGGTATTTTGAACACCCTTCATATTTTTGAATTGTTTTAGGCCATATTTCCAGCATAACTCAGAATTGCTTCTAAGACAAATCTGTTCTAATATTCTGCCATCGTGGGTCCTTAGGTGTTGCCCAGGAAATGCACATGCAGCTTATGGTTCGGATGATGATTTTTCCTCCTCTTCCCCCAAATCACGGGACTGTGTTTCAGTGATTCTTTGAAGCAGGTTGGCCCATCAGCAGTGCAGCTTTTGAAGATTGCTTTTCTTTGGCTATGTGCTGTATGGGTTCTCTAAATTTCTAGAAATTATATTTTTGAGACTTTCAATTTCCTATCAAATTTAGTTGAAACTGGTCAATGCATTCAAAGGTTATAGGAAGATGGAGCCGCTAGACAGTTAGATGATACAATTTTCATTTGCTTTGAAAATCAGGCTAAAAAGCCATGATTAATTTTTTAGAGAGGTGATCGATCTATTCGTAACAGAGGCACTGACTGTGAAGCACTGATTTTCCGGCAGTGACACTGGTTTGCTGCTGCTCTGCCGTTGTACCTGCTGATACTACTTGTGCCGCCAGAATGTAAACCATAAATAAAGCTCATACCACCACTATGATGGCTGAAGTTGGCAGAGGGAACAAACACACCAGGTCATCGCTTCCTCATAGTCACTGAAGATTTGGGGCTCCTCTGCCTGAGCAGAAGCTCCCAGTTCTGGATCAGCACACAGCCAGTGTTGATTATTGGGGGCCCATTTACAGGGCACAGAGGGTCGCTCACACCACCACCCTTGGTGTATCCAGTTCTACCAGAAAGGTGGTCCCTGGTTGTCAGCGATGGTGACAGCACCTCTGGAGAGGCAGGTTGTTCTTGCAGAAACCACTGAGAGAAATGTTGACTTTCTGTCGCTTTATAACGAGGAAGCCGTGGTTGGAAGGTGTCACCGAGGAGAGCAGACTCTTCTTCAAGCAGGTGGGCATTTAAGAGGTAAAGAAGGGTATGGCCAAAGAGAGGTAACTGTACTGTTGGTTTGCTTCAGTGTCACTTTTGCCTGTTTGGTCGTTAGTAGATGTCAAAGCGTTTTCCTGAGTTGGGATAAGATGACATACCTACATTTGTGCTCGGAAGTGTTGAGGCCACCCTCATATTAGCTTCTTGAGCAAGAACGTGTAAGTGCAGCAGAGTTTTTTGTATCAATGCTGGAGCAGAACTTGTTTTGTTGCCTAATTTTCTCGGCTCAGAACGCGTATCTCATGTTACTTTGGCCTTGTGAGAAAGATGACATTCGTAGTCATGCTGAACTTTTTTCAGAAGGTGGCAGCAGCTTATTACTTACATAAAATAGATTGCTGCTAGATGTTAATGTCTGCCTAAACGTAAATAAATACTTAATTTCACATCTTTACTGGTTCATTGTTGTGAGTGCCTTAGATTTTCTTTAGGTTGTGGAGTTGCAAATCGAAATTAATATTTAGTTTATAGTAATACTTAAGATATTTTATTCCTGCCTATCATCAAAGTGAAATTTTGGGATGGTTTGACTTTCAAGCAGAGGGCATTAGAGATTAAGATATTTGTCAGGTTTTAGTTCTTTTTCCCTTTTCAAAAGATACGTGCATGTACCACAGTTTATTGTCCAAAATGTGTACTTCATAAGACATGGGACAGCTAAAGAGACTGCTAGCTTTCTTTTCCAAAAGTGGTGATTAGACAACACATATATTCTTTGCATCTAAACAATACCTGGCAGAGTAATACAGGGATTCAGAATTCATGAATATTCATGTTTCCAGCCATCTGTTGATTAGTTTCAATCTCTTCATATTCAAAATTCATAAATCACTGAAACTATGGGAGTAAGATATGAGTGCATCTGCTTTGCTCTTCCTTTAGCTATATTTTTTCCAAAGTAAGAGAAGAACAGGGATAAAAAAAGCAGGGGACAGAAAGGTAATGGAGTAGGATGGAAAGAAATGGAGAAGGTAGAAAGGGAGCAGGAAGAAAAGGCAAAGTTACATCCAGGCTTCCTCATCTGAAGTGCTTTCCTATTGACTCCTGTTTTCTTTTTTGCTGGAATATGTGCTCAGAAAAAGAAATATGTCTTCCTTTTCATTTGATGTCTTCCAGATCTGCAAACAGTAAACACATAATGCAAATGTTATCTGCAGAAAATGTGTCATCAGCATGATGCTGTCATTAAACACATTTTCTCTGCTCCAGCGTGCTTGTGAGAATTTGTCGAGTAAACACCTGTGATAGGTACAAATCAGCTCAGATGCTGGAGTGGACCGTTGATTGACAGCTCTGTTTGTGCAATTTGCCCACGAACGAATTGAAGTGATAACCTTTTCTTTGCAGCTTGAAGATTCAGGTTTCTGACCGTGAGAGTGAGAGCCGAGGCGTTCAGCAGAAATTACAGAGGGTAGGGTGGTAAATGTTAGCAGTGGGAGCGGAGGAATTACAGGTATATAACTCAGCTTTTGTGTTTTGTCATTTTTTAATATTTCCCATCCCTCCCAAGCAAAATTGTGTAATGCTATGGTACCGGTGTTCTGAAAACAGCAGGAGAAATCATTTTTCAAACTCCTAAGTGTGTAATCATGAAAATGTTTAATATCATATTGATTATATCTACATCCCACAGTGATGCAAGTTAAAAAGGTACGACCAGTTACAGCTTGAGATGGTTTTAGTAGAAGTATGGTAAACAGTTTTCCTTGCCCTCTTTAAGAAGAGAAAAATAGCCAAGCCCAGTCTTGGCAATGTGTGTGAGTGAGTGTGTATAATTGCGCTTGTCTTTCTACTGCTATATTAAATATTAGAGTACAAAAAGTGAGATCTCTACTAGTTGACAAAGTGGAATATTACTAACAATCCCCGCTCCTTTCTATATGCCTGACTGTAATTGTGCCTAAAACAAAACAG
The DNA here is from genome assembly GCF_000690835.1 of Fulmarus glacialis. Taxonomy (NCBI): domain Eukaryota; kingdom Metazoa; phylum Chordata; class Aves; order Procellariiformes; family Procellariidae; genus Fulmarus; species Fulmarus glacialis. The sequence goes on along the minus strand of NW_009220759.1, from coordinate 15,719 downwards.
GTATTTTACTAAAACAGGGAAGGAGACAGAGAACGAAAAAAAGGCATGAGATTGTTTTTTAGAGACGCTTTCCCACTAGCAGCAGTGGTGAGGAACGGGCTAAGAAAGAGACCTATCAGGTGATTACTTGAACATTACGTTCATACGTGCCGTGATTGCTTCTCTGCCCAGATACTGCATAATTGACTGCACAGCATTAGCCAGGCACCACGTGGTATGAGCACAGATACTCTGACGGAAAAAACACCGAGGCTCTGGTACTGAGATAAATCTTTTTTAAAAACCCCCTCCTTGTAAAGAACGAGGGTGGGTAGGGGTGAGAAGCGGGGAGCCATTTCTGTAAAGTGAATTTATTAATTTTGTTTATTACCTGGTGTAAGGTGAAATTCACTGTGAGAGGAGAGGTCACATAATGATCGTGCTCATTGCTGCTAAGCTATAGGCACTACTAGGGTGAACTGACTGTTTCATCAAAATCGAAATCATGCATGGATGTCAGCAGGGAAAAACGAGAGGTAGGGTAAAGCTAAGAAAGAAATCCCAATACTGCTGACAGAATAGTACCACTCTTACCACATTTCTTAGCTGGATCATTTCTTTTCAACTTGGAATCCACCAAATGCTCCTTCAGCATCCTTCTGGTCAGTGCAATAGCACTGGCAGCTGCTTCTTTGGGCACGAAGGCTGTAAAACTGCAGCCTGAGAGGTGAAGGACAGTTGTGATTTTATTTTTAAAAAAATGATTCAAATAATTCTCTCGGAAAGGCGATATGAGAGCAGTAGATTTGTAACTGGAATTTCAGCCAGTTCTGTAGAGATAAGTTACCTCTGATTTACAAACAGTAAAAACCTAATTTAACAGCCAGAGCCCAGGTTAAGATAGGAGTAGAAAAAGTCATTTTGCTTGTAAACAGCACCGTTAATAGGGGAATGGTTGAGAGAATGAAGATGGGTCAATATTATGCATTTTTTTACAGTCAGCATATTTTAACCTTTGAAGACACTGACTCTGCCTAGATTTGTACTGGAGCAGAACAACTTGTGCTCCAAGGTGTTAGCTAAGCAAAGATTTGTATAATCTGTGTCCACCAGTCAATGAAAAAATTTCCTACTGCATATTGAAAACGCGGAAAACTATTTCACGTACTGGCTGAAGGTACATAAGTGACAGCCTAAATCCTTTATACTTGGATTTTTTTGAAATACACGAAGCTTTGATATTATGTGCAAAACTACAAAGGATTGCTTCCCAGAAGGAAAATATCTAGCTGAAAAATTGACTCATTGCTATTTCAGCCATGCGTTCTTCTGCGGTATGGTATGTTGATAAAAATCAATTCGGTAATAAGCTCATGAATAGTGAGTCAATGGAAGCTGGTGGCAGCCTTGATGTTGATCAATAATGTCAAGATTTTGTAACAGGTTACAAAACAATAGTGGGCTCTGCAGATGCTGCTGAGTTAGCGAATCAACTGGATGTGACCACCAACATTCCTTTTTCTGTTAGTGACTCCTCCTGATTTTTCATATAAGGGGCAAAAAGAAGCCACTTGATCATTGGGAGCAGTTTTATATGGAATTCTTCTTTTATACACTCTGAATTTAGCATGCTGCTCTTAGATGAACGATTTTGAACTTTTTGGCACTACTTCTTTCTTTTTGGCAGTTTCAAAACTCTTCAGAAAATACAGGGCTTCAGGAATGCTTGCAAGGGCAGTAGACTCTTTGCGTCTGGATTGATTCTACAGGAAAACAGAAATACGATGATGATAATGTTTAACTTAATGCCAACAGTAGAAATCATGAGCTGACTGGACAGCTTGATCTGCAGTGGAAGACGTCAGCCGCCTTCACTCTGTTCTTTTTAAGGCTTCCTTTTAACCTCCATTACAAAATACAAAACTCACTTCAAACTCAAATCTACTTCCATTTTCTTCCCAGATGCTCCTGTTCTCTGTTCTTTTCCTGGGGATGTTAAACAGTAGGAATTAGTCTAGCAACCATTATTGATAATTTTAACCCACTGTGTTACAGCAATCTCCCAATGATTTTTGTAAAGCGATTTCTTGGATAAAGCTTTGTCTCTTAATGCTGAGAATGCATTGGCTAGTTTAATAAATCAGCTAGAACCGTGAAAATGTGCAGTTCAGTTCCCTTCAGCAGCCTGAGCTGCTGCTTTCATATTCTTTTGCTGTCTTAAGTGAGTGCAGCCATGATTAGGTGGAACGACAATAAAATTCATGTAAAGGATTGTTTTACTTCTGAACCTCAATGTTCGAAAATAGCCAAAGACTGTTCTTAGCTCTTAATGTAATTTTTAATAATAAAAGTGATAGCTTATGGCCTTGCCACATTGGTTTGCCTAGCTATTATTTTATCAAAGAAGTAGGACCTGATGTATTTTTCTGTTGCAGGCATAAAAAATGAACCTGTGATAGCTGGAAGGACAAAATTTTTTCTTAGTCTGAAGGTGTACAAACAAGATCAGTAGATCCTCTCTCTGTCTTGCAGAGCAGATCACATAGCTTGCCCTCCCAGCTCTGAGAAAAGACTTCTGGCTTTGGTAGGCTTTGGGTCAGATTCATAATGTGCATCTCTTATTTGCAAGTTGGAATTACTAATAGATATCTACAAAAGGAGAGCTGCAATAGAAAAATTAATTCACGTTAATAACACACTTCGACGTCATTGCATTGAGTAATTAAATGATGCAATTAAAAATATTCTTGTCTGGTTTTTCACTCCGTACAATCCAATTCCTCTTTTGCATGTTAAGCTGACTGTGTTTGCCTTAGATTACTATATTTGCATTTGTGGGGTTTTTTTCAGGCTCTCTGACTGTACAATTCTAGCAGATCCCTTGTATTTCTGGCCACTGTCATTTTAGAACTGTTGCCACTGTTGCATTGTAGGTCACACACACAAATCTCTCCAGGTGAAATCAGTGGTGTGGTTTAGTGATGCTCCTGCTTTGCAGATGGTGGAGAAATGGGTTTTAGGTGTGTCATAACTGGCCTGTTAGTTGGAGCTCTTAGATGAGTTTTATCCCAAGCATTTTACTTTTATCCTCATTAAAAAGTCTTTCTGGACTGCAAAGCAGGAGGGCTGTTAAATTAACTTAGACGGGAGAGAGAGTGGGATTTTCTTTAAACTGGGCTGCAAATCACACATTTTGTAGTGAAGCTTGAGGCAAAGTGACTTGAATGCAGATAAGAAACACAGTGTTCTCCCATATGTGTCTCGGAGGACGCATATGTTTCCTCACAGGTGACAAACTTGGCTAAGCAAATACCGCAGAGGGTGTCAGCATAAAAAACCCCAGCCATTTTATCTCAGTCACCTATAATTTAAATACTGTCACAGTATATAAATTGTAATGGGGGGATGTCTGGGTTTTGGTTAGGCTCAGATATAGATTACCCAGGGTAACCGTGCAATGAAGATGCACTGGTTGCATGAACCCAAAAAGGTCCTAAATATGATACAGACTTTTTTTCAGGGAGTGTAAGTTTCCAATTTTCCCCAACACTTTGGATTGCATTATTGTTTAATAAGGGCCCAGAGCCTGAATACATATCTGAGCTATGGCATATTGTGAATTTCCAGAACTGGCTGGTAATATTCTTGAAAAATACTGTTGAAATGAGAGTTACTGTTTTCTTGCTTCAAATGTGCCCTGGAAATATTGTGATAACACCCATTTTTCTGATGTTTCTGCACTTCTTACCTGGGCTCATCTGGAAACTAACAGTGAAAACCCATTTATTTCAGACCCTCAGAAGCAACTCCCCTGAAGCGCTGTTCTGGCAGGAGGTGAAGATTCCAGCAGGTTCATCATTTAACCAAACCAGTTTGCCCCTTCTTGTGTTTCTTTTAGAGAGAGAAAAAGGAAATACTTGGACTTGAGCAATACTGACTTTTTGTATATATATTTTATCAAGTTACTATATTCCTGCTTAACCAGATAGTGCTTCAGTCAGTATAAGGGGTTGTAAATGAATGCAGTTCATATGCATTATGCAGCATACTTTTCGCTTAGGAGGTTTTCTTGTTGCTAATATTGCACGGAAGTTATTTACATGTGAAATTTGGAAACTGTGATTAGAAGCAGTGCAATTCACAGTAAGCGTGTGTTCAATTTGTATCATGAAGCCATTTTAAAAGGCTTTCCCTGCACAGTCGGGTTACTGTGTAGTGCATTTATGCGTGGCACTTCTGGAGCTGAAAGCCTGCCCATGTTTTTACATCTCTGGCAGCTACAGAACAGCCAAAGGACGAATCCTGAGGCCGTATCACCAGTGTAGTAAGTTAGCTCTCTGAGTGAGACTCAGTGTGTGGCTGGTAACTCATATTCCTGGCTGAAGTCAGATCATATCCGGAAGAGTTACTGAGGTGTTGCTATAGGATATTATGGAGCGACTTGATTGTAGAACATTATTATCGTTACTGCTTGATTACAAAGCCTGCATACAGTGCAATAGCTCATTCCGATAAAACTACTGAATTTATTTGTTTTTCTAATCTAAGTAAGTCTTGTAGAAGAGATCTTGCTGGATCTCTGCCAGCAGGGCCAGACTTCAACCTCTTGCTCTCTGCTGATATATAGTCTACAAGTGTTCAGGCTCCTAATACTTGAATAAATACTTGAATGCATACTTTCTGTTTTCCGTTCTCCATTCTCTCAATAAAAAACGAATGTCTTCTCCAAGGGCCAGGAAATTTGTCTATGCATGAGACAAGTATCCAAATGTATTGCTTAGTTAAATCAACCTCACAAATCACACTGTTAGGTCCATCCAGACTGGAATCAGAGGAATTTTCTCAGGTTCTGTGTAAACTTCCTGCCAGATGGTATGGAAAGTTTGGATAGTGTGTGGGATTGACAGTTTACTTGAGAGGTAGATTAAAGTGATAATGGTATGTATAGGGTTTTCTGATATCTTTGAGCAGCTCTCAGTAAAGCTTATGTGCTTTGTTTAATGTTGTTAAGAAAAAACTCTCCTTTCATTCCTTAGCTTTTTCATTTCTGCCAGCAACTTTTTTAATCCAGAGGAGGCAAGAATGTGTTTACCCTCTCTTTTTTCCAAGAAAAGGGTCGGGAGAATCATGTAACTTAATGCTTATATGAATTAGTATTTTAACTATATTATAATAACATTTTATTTATACAACTGTTACTTAGCTCCTATTTTCAGGAAGAAAATAGGTGAAATATATTAAGGTAACTTCCATACTTTGTAGAAAATTCTCTCAGCTCCTGCAGCAAAACTCTCCTCTCTTTAGTGGAAATACCATTTTTATGAGTGGGCATCCTCCAGGAAAATACTAATGTAATATTTTTTCAAGAATGGTGCCATTAGCCAGTTCACGTTTTAGTTACAGCATGCATGACAAAGAGGGAAAGACTTTACTGTTGTTTTGTCAGCTGTGATATTAATAAGGCATTTCAGCTTTGCTTACTCACTCTTCATGGGCTGTTGCTGAAATTTCAAGTCTGAGGATCATTTCGCTGGTATGACTTGCTATTCAGTATGTCTTGAGGTGGAATATTGTCTCAAGGTAAAGACTTTTAAAAATCTGGTATTTGACTCCATGATGTCTGCGTCTTCCATGGCCTCCTACGAGGCTCTGGGTATTTGCCCTTTGTCTCTCCAGTGGTCTGACGCAGAAAGAAAATGCAGATGTATTATACGTTTAAGTATTGCTTAAGTGACTGTAGGCTGTTCAGTGAAAATAACACACCTATTTGTAGGCTGGCATTGCAGTTGATCGAGATGCCACTTAGTCACACACTATTCTTAATGCAGTTTGGGATCCTGCCGTATTTTGCATCATTTGTTTCTTGATTACAATAAATTTATCCTCTTACTCCTTTAAGCTATTTCAATTATTTATTAATCTGTGTATTGCTTTAAACAGCTTAGCAACAGCCTGCATAAATACCCAGTATAATTTTCTCCTGTAACAAAGCCGCCAAATCCTTGCAATAGATTGCCCAACTGTCACCCTGCAGTGCCCCAGCTAGCTGGTGGCCTTTCAACATCCATCCAGCCACGCTAATTCACGTTGCCTTTCCAAACCCAGAGACACCGGGTGAACACCTGCACAACCCTTCAGCTTTAGAATTTGAGAAGTAGCATATGGAGTTTTTGTTTCTTTCTGATTTTTTTTTCAGTTACAAGATTTTGCACTTATTAGACAATAAGCATAAAGGAAACATCCGCTTAAACAACTTCCACATTCAGTTTAATGGCATGACTTTTTCTCTAAGTGAATTCCTGGGTACCTTTCACATCCTGAAGGAAATCCTCAGTGCAGTCGTTGCAATTATTCCCCTATGATATCCCAGTTCCAGATCAGGACACTGTGTAAGTGGGGCCTGATCAGTTGGAAGAGTCTGGCCCTGCACTTCGAGATGTAGCTTTAATTTATACCAGAAATAAATTTGCATTCCTCACACCCCAAGTCTGCATACTGAACAATCGTTGTGCTCTTTTCCCCCTCCCTAGCTGCACGCCCTATCTCTCTTAAACAGGACACAACCCTTCTGCATCTTCTCTCCTTCCCTACCCCAGGCAATATCACACCTCACCTCTCCCAAGAACGACACAACCCTTTATTCCCTTTTCACCCTGCTCTCCCTTTCACTATCTCCCACAGCACATGCCACCTCTCCCAAACAGGACAGAGCCCTTGTGCCCCTTTTCCTCTGCGTTCCCCTGCACATTGGGACCAGCTCTCCTAACCAGCCCACCATACTTGTGTGCCTCTGCTCCCCCTTTCAAGCCCATGTCTTTCTCCCAGCTAAAAGGGTTTAATTTTTTTTTTTTTTTTTTTTTAATGATTTGATTTATTCTGGTTATGCAAAGAGAGGAGAGAAACTTTCTGAATGTAAAGCCTGTATTATATACAGTACAGCGGTAGGTAAGGGAGTACATTATCATACTCATGCGTGTCCTGAAAAGGCTGGGGTTTGCCTCGTTTCCCCACCAAGGTTCCAGGGGCGTTGCACTACTTCTTATTTTGCTAAGAAAAGTTCCTGCATCCTTCTGAACTTTGATTACCTTAAAATAATGGGATAAGAATTTAGTAATTTCATTTGATAATTTGCGATACCTTCTATTGAAATAAACCTTGTGATTCATTTGGGAAAGGGCGATGCAGCACTTTTATCCTAGTCTGCTCTGGAGAGAGGGGAAATCACAATCTGCTTAACAGACATTAGAGATTGAGACCAGAGCTTTCTGCATCCTTTCTCCTGAACTGCATGTGGGTCAGGCTTGCCATGGTGTGGTGAGGTGCTTGAGAGGACTTCAGTTAAGCCTGACCATCCTCAGCTCAGTCAAGCTGAAGGAAAGGGGCTGAAGCAGCTAGCCAGGTCTTGAGTCTTTGCACCCCAAATTCACATTTTTGCACCAACCCATTTGCACCACACAGGTTACCCCAGCTCTGCCCCTTAGCCTGCACTTCACAGTCCCCTAAAAACATGCACAGCCCCACCAGCAAACTTTTACATGGAAACCTGCACATTGTCCCCCAGATGCCACCTAGCACTACCTCCACACAAAGCCACCCTGTCCTCCAGGCAGCCAAAACACTCCAAGAGCTGCGTTAGAGGGGCAGCGTTATGGTTGCCTGCACAGCACAGTTGTGTTGGTATGAGTTAAAGTAGAGCTGGGTTTGAAGGCTGGATGTGAATGTGACATTTACAAAGCAATCAGGTTCTTGCCGGGAGAAGAGCAGGCGCAGGGCCTGATTAGAGACACAGAAAGAAGCTTCCCTTCTGTACTCTGAAGGTGAGGGAAATGCATGGACTCTGTATTGGTGGGTAAAATCTTGTGGTCTCCTTGCTTCCTCCTCAGTTCGGGTGCTGCAAAAAATCTACGGGTTTGGGACAGGGTTAAGCACCTTGTAATCGTTACCCCAGCGCATTGTTACCTGAAGCCTGCAGGCAGCCTGGAAGCCTAGCTCAGAGTTGTGCCAACCTCTTCATTCTTATGAGGGTGTCCTCTTCTTCACGGCTGGTGGTTCTGGCGCATGGAGAGTGAGTGCTCCATTATGCTTAATGTGGCTTTTCATTTTACTTTCTTCATAGTGATATCCAAGCACAAGCCTGAAATGATGGATCTGCTATTCGCCACTAACAGCTCAGCCTCATCACTCTCATGGGGAAAATTGTGCATTTGGAGTAATGCTTCGTTTTAATAGGGTTTTGTTTTTCCTTTAATAGGGTCTTGGTTTTGTTTTATATATATAAACCAAATATACATATATTTGTACGTATAAATCTATGTAAATGTACTTACTTTTTTTTTTCAGAGAAGGCAAGGCTCAAGAGGAATGTCTTTTTTGAAAGGTGAAGGATGGTAATATTTAAGGTGGTTCCTGGTGGCTGCAAGAGTGCATTCTTTAGCCTCAGGGTCTGTCCTGAAAATGATATTAACAGGTGGGCTTTATCCTCACAGTGGAAATTGTCAGGTTATCTCAGGAATGGAGCTGTTAACTGCAGTCTTTATGTCTTATAGAAACGCATGAGAAATTACGCTATTCCTCCCACCTGCTTTTAAAGAACAACAAAACCCCCAGAATTATTGTTAAAAAGTCTAGGCCCTTGATAACCATCATCAGCTGGGATGCTGCCAGTGGTCAAAAAGTTATCAGCTAGCTCCATCGGTAGGCTGACTTTTGACTTTAATATCGGTTGAATGAGTTCCTAAAAAACAAGGCAGGTTTGCATTTGAGGCGTAAGCTACCTGAGAGTGAGAAAAGATTACTGTAATATTTTAAAAGAGGTGTTTCCTATCTGCCCTCAGACATAGTAATTAACCTGTATGAGGCCGGAACCATGTATTATAAATGAGTGGAGAGCATCCAAGCTATTTGTAGACCTACTTTACAAGCAGTCATGCAGCACCTAGTGCAGCACCTCTAAGTATAGACTTTAAAGCCCTTCATTTTGAACAATAGTTGTGTGATCTGTAATTGCAATATACTGCTGTAAACTATCTTTACTATATTCTGAATTACCTCTGTGACTGCTCATTCCTCAGTGGGCTCTGAAAGAATAATTCAAACAAGTCTCATTTATTGTTGCTTCACACTTCTTCAGCACAATAGTATGCCTTGTTACCAGGTTAGCAAGCACTCCCTGCTCCCTCTCTTTTTATAGAAAAAGATTGAACAGGTCCTAGAAAGTATAGGCCTTCCAAACCATATGGTAGTCCCCGGATCTTCTGGTATTAGTAATGTTCCCTATTCATTTCCTATTATTTTCTCTGTCAATCTCTAGCTTTGCGATCACACTCAGAGACCTTTTCATAACTCCTGACTTGGGCACTGCTTTCAATCCACTCCCTCTGGAAGTTATATTGTGTGCCTATGATTCTGTGATACAGTATGTACATGTAACACTTTTATCTTCACTGGAGATGAACCTGCAGATCTGACCCAGACTGTGTGCACTAACTATAATCTTGAAATTGCTTATCATTATCTACAAATTGAACTGTGAAATTACAAGATTCATAACTTGCATTACACTGGAAGGACATATAAAGTGAGTGTAAGTGTAATGAGAAATAATCAATGGGGTTTTTTCCTTTATGTTTAAGAAATATGTTCTAGAAATACTTTTACTTTTAGGTAGGCCATTTTGTATACCGTGTTTTAGACAAGTGAAAGAAAATCAAAAGGTGGCATCTGTACATCTGAAGTTCTGGAGAGAAATGATATGCAGAAAGCTCTGCTAGCTTGGGGAAGTTTCACAATTGCCTAGATACTCAGTCTTGATAGGAATTAAGATACAATCTGGTGTGTAAGAGTCATGCAGCGTGCCTTTGTATCTGCTTATCTATCCTTCAGTAGAATCCTTTTCCTGACACTACCTCCCTGAAACCCCAAGCCTTGCTCATGAGCCCCACGCAAACGTGTTGCCAAACTGTGCACTGCCCTATGGCTGACAGGTTTTGGGAAGGGGAGGTTGCAGCCAGAGCCAGCCGGCTGACTCGTACAGTGACACACAGGTAATTTCTTAAAAAGACTAATAAATGTGCAGTTTTCTCTGGTTCTACCTATCCAATGCTAGTGAAGAAAAGCTGTACGGTAGTGAATAAAGAAGGGCTAAAGTCAGTGAGGTAGGTGAGGGGTATACAGAATAGGGAGCAGATGAGTGGTGAAGCCCTTTCATGCATAGGGATAAATCTCCTCAGACCCACAAAATACAGATTTTGTTTAGTATTCCAGACTGGGCAGTGGCACACTGGGGTCTGAGGCCGACTTCAGCTTCCTGTTTTATTTAAATAGGTGGCCATGATTGTGTGGGATCAGGTGGCACTGTCCCCCCAGGCATGTGTGCGTGCAGGGGGAGAGCCCTGAGTGTGCAGAGCGGGGTTTAGGCTGCCTGCTCCGAAGGGGCAGGCATGGCACTGGTTCCTGCATGAGCAGGTAGCAAGGGATCCTGATGTTTTTAGGGGTGCATGTGGGGACAGACAGGGGCCGTGCAGCCTCCGACTAGTCCAGAACACCCTTGCGTTAGGGATGGGCAGGGCTGCCGTGGGGCAGGGAAAGCAGAGCTTGCTGGAGGTGCTTAGCAAATCTTCCAGGATGTTTCTGTGATTTTAACAAATCTAATTGCCCCCAGCACAGCCCCGCTGCATACAGCTGTACATTTGCATGCTGGCCCACAGCAAGATTTGTATGTTTTTCTTGAGTTATCTAGTCTTATGAATCCCACTTGGATTTTTGAAGAAGCCATAGACTTCCTGGAGATCTAGGGTAAGGAAACAGCCCAATTATGCCTTAACCACAGACTTTTCATAACTGCAAAACACTCAGGTGTAGATCAAAGGCTGGGATGGAGAGGCACTAGACATGTGCCAGTGCCAAAACAAAGGGGAAAAAAGCCTGCGTAAGAATTACAGACAAAAACTGAAGGAGATCAACGTTGCCTCTGTCAGTGCATCTCCTATCAGTACCTGCCATCACAAGCTGGGCAGATCCTGCTCTACAAACCACGTGAGGCACTTCATGGCTGGCTCTGAGGGTGCCTCCCCGGCACAGGCAGCTGTGCCTCCACCACCCGGGGTGCCAGGCAAAAATGCACGGGACCTCCCCCATGGACAGGCACACGGCTTTCCTTCCAGGCAGCACCCAAAGGGAAAAACACAGATGGGGCAGGCACCGAGGCCTGGTTTGCAAAAACCAGCCAAGGAAACAATGAGCAGAAGACTCAGCATCTTCCACTAGTGGGTCCCAAAGGAAAAGGTAAGCCAAAGTTAAATTAGGATGCCTGATGCAGATCGGTATTTGTTCGCATCTGCTGGGTAAATGATGCCCTGGATATGAAGGATGAAGTCAGAGACCCCTCTGTTTTCTCCCCCTGGTTTGTGAAAGTGAGGAGTTCATCCCAGCATATCAAGTGGCTGCGTCATGAATCAGAAGACTTTAGCAGCAGCTTATAGCAATGAAAAATAAAATTAAGCACTTCACTCTAAGACTATTGCCATCTCTGAAACAGGGACTTTCCAGAATGATTGGAAGTCCTCTTTAGACAATTAAATATTCAGCATTTCCTGCTAAATTTAGATTTATCGAAGTAAACAATGATGCATAAGGGCAGAACTGGACAATTCCATTTTTAGGTATTAATAATTCAGAACCGTATTTGAAAACAACAGAGGGATATGTACAATACATCATACAGGTTTTTATTATATCCACCCACTGCCTATCCACCCACACGGAGATCTGGATACTGTTTCTACTTGGAAACAATATAGCATCATCATATCTTAGGCTTGTTTAAGTATACAGATATACAGGCTGCATTTACAGGAATGCAGTATTTTACGTGCAGCCGGATGAGTCATTCTTTTTTTCCTGCAACCAAATCAGCCTCTTATTACTTAAAGTTGGTATTGACAAACATTCATGCTTAGGATAACAGAAACTGTGTTTATCAGATTACTCTAAAATAGAGAAAACTGCATTCTACAATGTGGAAGGTATTATTCTAGGATAAAGTCCTGTCACTTTATCAGTCCATTTTAGTATTACGTTTAAAATCTGAATACTTTTGTTTATCACATTGCCATTTTTTATCTTGCTGTCACTTTAGGGCATGTAAAAATTTTTTTGCTTTGGGACCCATCTGATAAATTCCTTGTGCAATACTGGGTGTTACCTGTGTGCTCCCTGTCACCGCCCCTGACACCAAAGCAGCCACAGCACAAAGAAGTACGTGGGGTGCGTGGAAAGGGCAGGAGAAGAAAAGGAGAGACAGGGGATGCATCTGTTAGGGATATATTCTTACTGCAGTCTATGGCTGTGGTTTTATTTAAGGACTGATACCTTAGCTGGCTTTCAAAAACTTCACGATTGATTTAGCTCAAGTGAAAGAGGTTTCAGGGTTTTTTGCTTGCCCATGGTGCTGAGCAATGCCTGCAGAGACATAAGTATCACTCCTGCCCCATCAGCCTCGGCACCTCTTCCCCCCAGCTGCCACCCCCAAGATGCGCAGGGCTGAGGAGAGATGTATGTAAGACTGATTTCACCTTTCCGGAGATCAGTCTAAGTGCTGCTCCGTAGACACTGTATAAGAGATTCAACAAGAGAATGAATAACATAAGGAGCTAAATTCAGCCTGGAGGAAAGAGATGAATTTCCAGCAAGTAAATTCCAGCAAGGGGCCAAATTAGGCAAAGACCTAAGGTACACCTCAAGTGAAAGAGGTAAACAGCTCAGTCCCTTCAATGAAATTGTTTCAGGTTTATCCCCGGTGAAATGAAGATCAGAACTTGCCTGGAGGGAGCTTGCTTTATTTTATAGCTATCTAGTTATTTTTTCTGCTGCCCAGACCATCTGTTCCATTGGTGGGTATGTCATCATTCGCACACCCACTGAATGCCAAATTAATCCAAGTCACACAGCTTACACCTCCCTTCTGACTTTGACCAAACTATTTTTTATTCCAGCATAAAATAGATATCAGGGCTAAGTTTGCCTCACTCACTTCCGAGGAGGAAGAGGTGAGCTTTGGGGCTGACTCTGATCCCCTAAGGGGAGAACCTTAAAACACCAGAACTTTTGTAGGGAGCCCCACCACAGCTTATCAGCATTGGGCAATAATGGATGTCCAGCGGGAAAAGGGATGCAGAAACAGAGCAAGGACACAGCCACGCTGCCAGACCCCTCTCTCACACTCCCAAGATCTGCATCTTTGGGAAACTCTGAGTCTTTGTATCCAATAACTCTCAAATGGATTCCTTTTCCATGAATCTTTTAAGCCCACAGAGACTTTTTGTGCCCGCAGCCTCCGGTGGCAACGAGTTACGCAGCTGAACTGTAGTTTGAAGAATTACCTCCTTTTGCTTTCTTTGAAACTATCACTATTGATTTCATTTGATGTTATATTGGAAGACAGCAAACAGTTATTCGCTATTTGCATCCTTCTAGCCACTTAAGATTGTTTAGACTTTTATCGTGTGCCCTCCCTGATTTTCTGTTCTCCCAGACAAAGGCTCCTGGTCTCGTTGACCATTTCTCACACCAAAACCATTCCAGACTTTGGAGCATCTTTGTTTTTTTCCCACCCACTTTTTTGAGCTGGGAGGATGGCGACAGAACAGCACACACTATTCAAATGCAGTCACACTGTGAATCTGTACAGTGACATCATGATATTTTCTGGTTTGGTCTTCATTTCTTTCCTAACATTTGATTTGCTTTTTTAAATGCTACTGAGCACTGAGCTGACATTTGCATAGACCTCTCTGTAATAACCTCAAGATTGGTTTCCACAGTGGTAAATCTATTTTGGAGCCTATCATTGCATAGTCTAGTTTGGCTTTTTTCTCCCGTGTGCATTATTTTACATTTATCAATATTGAATTCAGCTGCCTTTTTATTTCCAAGTCATTCTGTATTATGACATCCCTCTGCAGCTCCTAGCAGCTGACTTTAAATTTACTTCTCTGAATAACTTAGTCTTGTCAGCAAACTTTGTTACTTCATCTTGTCCCACTTTCCAGGTCACTTAGGAATAGATCAATCAGTGTATTCCTGTGGGACTCCACTGGTGATCTTCCTCCGCTGACTTTTATCCTTTATGTCCTATCTTTCAACCATTTCAGAGTGTACCTTCTTTTTATCCCATTGCAGCTTAGCTTCAGGTTAGCTTTGTCCCACTGAAAATACAGCCTAATGACTTTGAGAGGAACGTGAACATTCGTTGTCTCCGAAAGCAACCGAGTGGGACACTATGGAGATAGGACCAAACTGAGTCTTTTTTGTCACAATTCAAAAAATGCCATCTCTCCCAGTGATCATGAAAGGACGCCTGAGACAAACTGCTGCTGCACAGGCATGCCCCAAAGACATCCATACTCAAACTGAAGATGCACACAGACATCTATAGTAACAAAGAGCGCACCTGTTTGCAAAGATCTAGGTTTGCTCCATGGTTGATTTGGGATTCACTGGGACGTGCTGGAGCTTCCTGGCAGTAGAGGAATATAATTAGCTGTGCTTTGGGGAGTGGATTTGTTGATCTGAGCTGATGTCAAGTGTGAGGGAGACTGTGGCCTGCAGAGATGAGGTCACTGAAATGTGTGGCTGGGAGACAACTGTGGGAGCCGCTGGCAGATTTGCAAACCTGGGAGGAAAACAGTAACGATGGCCTTGGGAAGAAAGGGCAGTGAAGGCAATTACCAAGTGAGACATTTCACGAGGCAGTTCTGCACTGAATATCAGAGCAGCAGTGATTTAATGTTAGGGGCGGTCAAACTAGAAGCAACAAAAGATATTTAAAAATACTGAATTGTGAAACTAAAGGGTAAATGCGTAACTGTCACATAGGACTCATTGTTACAAGGTATTGCTGAAATGACGATTTCATCAGAGCTCAGATTTAGCGTGGGCTAAATCAGCTTGCCTGGTGACAGGTCTGTCTTTTCAACTCTGCTACTCCCTGAACTGGAGCATGAGTCAGGGAGGGTTAACAGTGAGTAAGGCAGGTGAAGGCTAACCCATTACTTGTAAATGAGTGGGCGTCTGGCAAGAAGCCATTGTAACCTGTAGTAGAAAGCTTTGAATAAAACTTAATGGCTGAAAGGTGGGTTGTAAAGCAGAGACACTGCCAGTGCCGAGGCAGGGAGCCGTGGCACAGGTGTGGAATAGCCTGCCGGGGCATGGCAGCTCAGGGGCAGCTGTAGCGGAGACCGTGGGCAGTAGACGAGAAGACACAGAAATGGACCCTCGAGTGCAGCTCTGAGAGGCAGAGCAGTGACTACTTCTTCTGAGCCCAGGAAATGGGGATTTTTTTGATTCAGAGAGTCTGCGGGTGACAAGGGAGGTAGTCAGAAGAAAGCTGGAAACCCAGGGGGGGACAGGCGGGGAATTCCTATTACTGGAGCTGCAGGCGGGCGTGACGCAGCGCACCTCCTCACTGCGGCACCAACCTCCCCGACGGCAGGGCTGGGTGGCTGTGCAATAAGTGAGCAAAACATGTGTGTCTCGGAGAGGTGGCTGCTTTAGTGCTGCTAGTGATCGAGTGTGATCCACAGTGAGCAAGTATGACCAAGCATGGTCAGGGGGTGCTGAGGGAGATGCAGCAAAAGACCACCAACATGTCCAGATGAGAGAAAAGTCTCTGAGAACAGCAATTTGATACAAAAAAACTGGTGCCAGGGCCCTGGGGGCACCACCAGCCCTGACTGTCCCTG